>NC_038250.2:21979871-22073210 GCF_000004515.6 Glycine max
CCATTGTATCTGTCTCAGATTTCTGTGTTTGGGTTTCAATCTAATCGATTCGGGTTCTGTGTTGGGTCTTTTTTGTCACATATAAGGGTCTGGAGTTTGGCTCCTTGGCTTTATAAACCCGTGCCTTTGAGATGAATGCAGCACCCAATATCTAACCCTATCAACCTTTTCACTAGCTCTCGCTACCAAGTTTTTTGTATTGGGTCTAGCGGATCTCTTTGGTAAGGTTGATACATTTGTTTTTGGTATTGTTTTTATTACCCTCCTTTAATATAATGAGTCGGTGTTTTTTAATAGTGAAAATTGGAGATTTTTAAAATGTAACTATAGAGTGGTTATTCAGGCAGCCTTCTTGCCACTGTTAAATGGCATGAAAGGTGTTAAACTACTCGTAAATTAAATGCTTTTGCTCTTCAGACTCGCTGAGATTTTCTGTGAAGCTTGTCTAGTAAGCTCAAGCACATTATTCATTTGTTTTAAGGATCCTGCAAAATGTTTTTCTACAATAATAAAGGTGTTTGTTTTAATATTTTTTAGAATCGTTCTGTCAAGATACTTGTTTTTAACAGTTTTGAGTAGAGGGAACCATTCTGATTTGGTTCTTTTTAACATTTTTGACTGGGTGATCCTGGAATTTGCCTATGATTTTATCAAATGATCCGTTGAAGCTTTTTTATTTTTTTGGTCACGGAAGAAATGTGGCAATCAGAACAATTTTTGTTCACGATGTGAAATTGATTTATTCACGAGGTTAAATTGAAATAGTTTGAGTGCATGGTCCTGCTCTGGATTTATGCTTTCGTTTTCCCTTTTGTTTGAGGAAATGACCAAAATAATTGAATGTATAAATCATTCTTACAATAAAATTTGAAATCAATTGATTATGGAATGAGAAAATATTTTAGTAACGAAAACTATCAAGCTCAACGGAGAAGCACAAACTTTGAATTTAAATAAGAGAGGGCATATAAACAAATCACACTTTCTACAACATTTTTATTTAAAAAGGTCCCAACAATTCAACCAAGTTAAATCATTTGATTTATTCAAAACTCAGAAATGTTTTCCAATGCAATTATTAGTAACAGAAATTGTTGCATCTGCGCTAAACAGCATGGGCAATGAGTGTTTTACTACCACAACCTGCAGGTCCATAAAGCAAATTCTATCTCAATATCCACTCCAAATAACTGAAATAGAGTAATCCAAGAAAAAGTGATCAGCTTGGGATAACCATAATTGATTAATCTTTAGATTAAAAACACGAAATTAAATAAGAGAATTTGAAGAATACAGCTACCAAATTATTAATCGAAGCTCATGTGATTGTACCTTCCTCTAGATTAAGACCCAGGGACATAACATGGTCAAGTTCATCAATGTAAACAGATACTGAGAATCTTCACTCAAATCTATCATTGATGCAATTTTCAACATAGGAAAATGGCCAAAATGAATATTGACATAGGGAACGACAGAGTTAAAACTGATCGCAGCTAAGCATACTGGATCCAGCAGCAATTTCTTCCCCAACTCAGTTCTCAACAATTATGTTTAGCAGCTAAACATGTGTGCTTCATAACTCAAAAGTATTGCTTATAGGCATCCAACCTAAAGCATTTTACACTATGAAACCAAGATTTACTATAATTTTAGCACTTCTCCTAAGGGGGGAAATCAGAATGAAAGCTCACACTCCAAAAACAAATCCAATGTGCGCCCAAACCCCAAGTGAAAATCAAACCAATGGTCAAAATCCACTCAATCCCACTGCAAACCAATCAAATTTAACTAACAAGTCAACAATAAACATAAATAACAAATTAAACAAACCCTTCTGCTCCTCCACAACCCTAATTTGCAACCACACACCAAATTACACAACAAAAGCATAAACAAGGTGAAAATGGGTGCAAGAGCAGACCTGATGAATTGGTGCAAACAGGTATCCTAGCAACTCATGAATGCTGGTTTCAGGAGCAAGCAATGGCCTTGCCTGCCATAACATTATTGTTATTAGCACCGCCATTGCGAGGCTTGTTAGAAGAAAACTTAGAGTGACACAGTCAATGCCATCACATAAATTTTGATCTGCATTGTATTATTTCAATTTTTTTAAAAAAGAACTTGATGACAAGGGGCAATGGAAATCATTCTGCCCGTGTTATTTAGAAAAAAAAACTAAAATAGTAAGTTAGACATTGGAATTATGACTTCATTATTAGATGTTTCCAACCTAATATATCACTTATCCCTGTAATAACTTTTTAAGTTACACTGGTAAATTCTACTCCAAATTGCACTAATACATCATTTTCTTTTTACTTTGTATATATTAAGTAACTAGTTAAATTGAGACAGAGGAGTTCTCTGTATAAAGCTTAGGCTTGGGCTGAAATGATGATCATCCATTACCTGTTTTTCATTATCATACTTCAATAATACTACACATATTCACATTCATTTACTGTTACTTTGAAAAGTTAATGAGAGTGAGAGAGTGCACCACAAGTCTTGTATTGTAATCTTGGATTTTCTTTGAACATTTATTATGTGCACAAAAGATGATGATCGTCGTAGTTATTCGGGTATTTGTGCAGGAAGCAATCAAAATGGTGCAATCTTCACTAAGAAGAGAAGGGTTCTCCATTTTTCTTCCGTTCCTGATGTAAAATGAGAAGATGTTGGTGGGCTTGATCTTATATGAAAGGAGTTTGAATACTATTCTGATATTGTTCTGATTGTTTGCAACTCTCCCATTTCAAACACCCTTGACAAGGCATATGCTTCCTTATTCTTCGACCCCGGCTTGTAAACTATATCAAAGTTGAGAACATTAGCATCTTGGACATTCAGCATCATTGGTCTGTCTCAATTTCACTAGCTACTTAATATATATTGTATAAAGTAAAAAGAAAATGATGTATGGTCATAGAACCAATTTAAATCAACTCACAGAAAAGGTTGGAGATGCTCTAACTAAACTTTTCCCAGCCTCTTCCCCAATCCCATCTCAATGCCTCTCTTACGTATCTAGCTGCTAGCATAGCACTTTTCCATATCCCCAACATGCTTCTCAAAAATTAGGCCAAGGCCCATTAACTATCTGGTTGTTGACTCTCTGTCCATTTTGGCAATGTGGGTTGCTAATGCTAGTAGCAAAGTAGCAATTCAATTTGTAAATACATTTTCTTTTCCTTTTATAGGGGATGAATTTTTATTTGATAGAAGAAAAGTTAGAGGATGTTAGTATACTACTATATCCTTTAAACAAAGGATCGTAAAAGCCGGCACAAACCTCGTTCACGCATTGTCATTGCATCATTTGCATGTGCATTAGTTCATTTTTAGAATGCAATAAATTTCTATTCAAAAATCCCAATATACAAATTTAAAAAACGTTTTAAAATGTCAGCAACATATTTGGAAATACGGTAAAAAAAATTAATATTTTTGAGATAAAAATACTTTCACAAAAAATTATAATCCTTAATTTTTGTTTTCATTTATTTTTATCGGTTGGTTTTATATTAAAACACACCTCACAATAATTTTAACTCAAACATATACTTATTTATTCACTTCCGATTAGCCTTTATACATACTTCATATATGTATCAAGATGAATTTTACGGTACCAAAGAAATAGTGATAATTTGATTTATTTTTATTTCTCCAATTTTTTTTATCTGCTATATAATTTTTTTTGGATCTTTGTTCTTTGGGGTCTACTATGTAATTGATTTTCGGGTCCTCTCTTTTTGGATTTCTGTGTAATTGATTTTCACTTCTGCCAATGTTGTTCTTTTGGATCCAATTTTTTGGTCTGCTTTATAGTGCATTGTTTTTAAATTGCCATTGTTGTTCTTAAAATTAGAAGAATGCATTTGAAGAAGGTTGTTCTTTGGCGCAGTGGAGGAAGAATTGCAGTGATCTGCCGGTGTCCTGCATGTTTGGAAGCGGTGGAGGTGTTGCTGTTGACGGCGGCTTCAAGTCGTGGTGTCGACGGAAGTTGGAAGAATGGAATGAGAGAGGAGTATGGAGAAATCGGGATAGACAGAGAAAAAGAAAAAGAAGAAAAATGTAAAAAGAAAAAAAATCTGAACTCTCCATTTAATCTAACGTATATCCCAGCGAAAAGCTTTCGCAAGTAAGTAGTTTGCTTATGCACCGTAAAATCCGTCATGGAATATCATACTCTAGAAATGCTCGGTGATCTTCACGATCACCGATAACACACTTGCAGCTAAGGAGTTTACATCATTAAACTCAGTTTTCCACAAAATAACAACACTGTCACTCGATCTATCGTGCGTCAACACCGAACCCACTTTCGTTTGATAATAAAGCACCGAATTCGGAAATTCAAAAGCCATTCAATCGATAGATGACTTCACCAGCGACGGCCATCCTCCTCGCCGCAACCCTAATCGGCGTCGTTTCAGCCGCAACAAGACCACCAGACCCACCGGAATGCGTGCCGGAACCCAATCAGAACCTGCAGATCCTCCACCGCGACAAATTCACGGTCCTCATGAACGGCTTCTCGGAGTCCCGCATCCCACTCCTCCAATCCCTGGCCGCTACGTACTCCCTCTCCCCCATCGTGTCCTCCGTGCTCGTCCTCTGGGGCAACCCCGCCACATCGCCACGTGTCCTTCACCGATTGGCCCACAACCTCACCCTCTCTTCTTCCTCCTCAGCACCAATCTCACTTCTCCTCCAACCCTCCACCATGTTGGACATTTGAGTGTAATTGATCTCTTTATTATGTTAAAATAAGAGTGCACGCTTGTTTTAATGTAATAAGGAGATGCTCGGTTTAGGCAAATTTTGGAAGTTACATGGAAGTCAAATCTTGGAAGTTACATGGAAGTTATTTTTTCAAGAAAAGACAGTTTTTTTTTTTAAAAAAAAAAAAGATAAACTTCCATCAACCGCCAACCGTTTTTTTTAAAGGATAAAACTTCCATAACTTCCATCAACCGCCAAAAATCACTTGTTCTTTGATTATAAATAATCATCCTGGTTCAGAAAGCATGAGATGTGACAAAACATACAAGACCAAAACAAAACTCTTGAATTATGATCTTCTAATTTTATCCAATTGAACAATTTTGGTTGAACCCCGAAATTTGATTCAATCTGAAAGTGTTATACACGACTTCAGATTTATCCAGTATCATCTCGATTTTCAAATTAACCAACACACCAGCCTCAACAACCGCTTCCTCCTGCGCCCCAACGACATCTCCACCAATGTCGTTTTGGTCTGCGACGACGACGTGGAGGTGGACCCCACAACCTTGGAATTTGCGTTTCGTGTTTGGAGGCAAAACCCGCACCAGTTAGTTGGGCTCTTCGCCCGGTCGCATGATTTCGACCTGGACCGGAAGGAGTGGGCCTACACGGTCCACCCCGACCGGTTCTCCATCGTGCTCACGAAGTTCATGTTGTTAAAGACACGCTACGTGTTCCTCTACACGTGCCGGGGTGGGCCCTGCATGGCGCGCGTGCAGGGTTCGTGGACGAGGTGCGGAACTGCGAGGATATACTGATGAACTTTGTTGTGGCGGAGGAGGCGGAGGTGGGGTCAGTTTTGGTCGGGGCGAAGAGAGTAAGGGATTATGGTGATGCCCGAAATGAAGAGGAGAGTGAAGAAAAAGGAGTGAGTGTGGTGGGGTTGAGTAGTAGGAAAGGGGAGCATAGGAAGAGGAGAGGGTGGTGCATAAGGGAGTTTCATAGGGTGTTGGGGAGAATGCCTTTGAGGTATAGCTATCGGAAGGTGGTGGATTTTGGGGAACAAGGGTTGTGTTTCAAAGGTGTCAAGTTGGTGTATTGTGATCAGTGTGATATGGAGGAAATGTGTAATTATTATCTTATTTTATTTGTAATTTTCACGTAAGAGAAAAAAAAATATCTTAAAATTATATATTAATAAATATTTTTTATTTATATTTCTTCTAATATTAATCACAAATAATAAAATTTATAAATAAATTAATAATAATATAAGATTAATTATATAAAATTATTATTTTTTATTTAAATAAAATAATTTAAAACAACTATTATTTTAAGATGAAAAGAATACCAAGGATGATGATATTTTTAGAACTAGTGCAATAACATGTGACATGCAAGGGTGTTAATTTATAAAGGTAAAAAATAAATAAATTTTATATTATTATAATGTTAATATTTTTTTAAAAAAATTTCAAGTATATCTTTGAAAATAATTGTGAATATTTTAAAGAATATATTAAAATTGTAAATATTAAATATATCAAATAATTTTATCATTTATATATATTTTACATCATAATTTTCTACATACATATTATTATTATTTTTATTTATTTTTAAAAGTCGTTCGAGGATAAAAATTTTAATGTATATTTTGATTTTAAAAAATGTTAATGTATATTTTAATAGTAGATAAGGCATTTTAGCAAATTGTTGGTGAATCGCAACATCATTCATAATTTGTGTCTGTCCAATTTATTTATTGCAAACTATCTTTCTATCTTTTTGCTATAAAAAAAATTCTATTATTTTTTAGATTTTTTAATTGCTTATTCAAATAAAACATTCTAATTTGCTTTGGCAGGATTTTATTGGTGTAGTTCTTCAAAGAGCAATTTAAATGTAATGGCTTATCTCCTTTTATAAATAAAAAAAAATGACGGAGACTATCAATAAGAATGCAAAATAATATATTGAGAAATTTGAATTGATTATAAATATGCTAAAAAATATCCTTTTTTAAAATTGTTTTAAATATTTTTAAAACTTATAATTAACATTGAATATATATATATATATATATATATATATATATATATATATATATATATATATATATATATATATATATATTCAAATCATAATCAATTCCGTTATCATTCAATTATAAGAAACTGATTATTTAATTGACTAATTATCCAAATAAAAGAAATTAATTATTTAATCTATTAAAATTATTTTTATATATTTATTTATAATTTCGTTATCAATAAGCTATTTTTTGACAGAATAAGCTAAAATTTTAAATGCTCTTAAACCTATATTTTTCATATTTTATATGTATTTGCAAATACTTGTAAATATAAAAAAATTTAATAATATATATTATTAAATATTATTTATTCATATTTGTACTCAGAATAACTTACATTAAATGGCCACTCAATTTCAAATTAACGGTCATTCAATTACAAATTAGATAATTTACATTAAATTAAACAAATAGTTATACTTAATTTCCCCAACGTCTCCAAAGTTTAAAAAATACTCAAAAAATTCAATTAGAAACATATAATAAATATATCGTCCTAAATAAATATGTAATTAATGAAAAATAAATTTTTTTAAAATTCATTACTTATTTAGTCAATAACTTTTTTAAGAAAATGCAACTGCGTTATATTTGTCTAACTTCAAAAGGCTAACAAATACAATATATTGTTCTAAATGTTTATATTATTCTTCAACACTTTAATGCTTTGAAAAGTTGAGAGCTATAGGGTCCTTAGTATAGTGCCTATAATATTCTTAAGAATCATTTGTGAACATAACAAATACTACGGGAGAAGGATAATTTAAATAAACTTCGTTCTAAGAATATTTAAAATAATATATTGTCAACTTCTACAAATAATATAGTCAAAGGAAGATCTGTCATAAATGTTGTTCATAACATTTGTACTGAAGCAGTGTTTGTTAGAAAATTAAAATAAAATGAAAGAAATAAATAATAAAAAATATAAAACCTTAGATTAAATAACAAAATAATAATAACAAAATCACTTTAATTGACAGAACATAATCAATAATCACTACTAAAAAACAAATTTTTATATCACTAATTCTACAACAGTTCAAAAGGATCATTTTAGGAAGTTAGGCGATGAGATAATGGTAATTAAGAGAAAGACAAGTGCCACATTTCTTCAAACCCGTCATTGTAGAGTAAGTAATTAATATACAAGGATGGACTTTTCCCGAGAATCGTGCTTGTATCAATAATGACTGCACGTGCTTGCTTTTATTTCGTGTCTCTTTGCATTCACGCGCCTCCTGAGATTCTCACTTTCTTCGTTTCAGAAACATACACGCCCTAGCTAGCAGCCCCGCTCTCCTGCACTGTCCGTACCCATTTGACGTGCCGCGCGCTCCGTTCAATCTTTCGTCTTTTGGCTGAGCTCCAAAGAGGTCTTGAAGACACCCTTCGTCGCAGAAGCAACTTTCGTGGCTGAGCTCCGAAGGTGTGCCCTTGCTGCTTTGCTTTTCGGCCTCAGAGATAGAGATTGTTCGTTTTGGACTAATCATTTCATTATTAATCATTAAATCCCTCCCTTTAAGGTAAAATCACTCATTTGAATCCCAACCCAATTGATTTTCGGTTACTATTTGCAGTCAAAGCCCATTCGCTTCCTCTTTAATTATTCATTAATTATTTTAAACTTCTGCATTTTCGATTTGGCTTCAGAAGTTCTGGCTCTTCTTCTTCTGGTAGAAAGCGTACTAGTACGAGTGAGTATTTTTTGACCATTTGAAACCTTGTGAGTCATTCTCTCTCACATTTTCTTTTTGTTTTGTTTGTTTACAGGGAAAGTTGAAAAAGGACAATTAGAATCCCAAAACCTGAACTTTCTTTTTCTTCCCTTCACTCACGCCTCAAGAAAGCGTAAACCTGTCCCCTTAATTTCAGGTTCAAACATAGGGTTATGTAATTTTATTTTTGTACAACATTCTTTAGCTTCCCCTTTTTTTTGTTCTTAAATTATAAGAAACTTAGATGATTTTAGCGTCTAGGTCTTGAAGACAACCTTTCATATGCGAACAAGGGTTTGATCTCTCTCTCTCTCTCTCTTTTACTTTATTTATTTTTGTTTAATTTTTGTGTAATTTTACGAGGTTGAATTTGTTTAGGGTTTGACATGATTTTAGGTTTGTGTTTGATTAGCTCAGTTTTTGTGTGCTTGGATAGCCTAAATATATCTTGTATTCTGCGAAGAAGAAGCTGAGAGAGGCTAAAGATGGTATGAGCATATTTTGATTCTTTACGTAAATGCATATTTTTCTTGTATTATGCAATGACCAATATATATCAGGCATCTGTGTGTGATTACCCTTATAACGAATCTACATTTCATTTAACTGTGTCAAATTGCTTTTCCAGTTGACAGGTCTCACTGGTTTAATAAAAAATACATCAATTAATCAATGAAAATTTCTTTTTCTATTTTACCGAATGTCATGCTTGATTAACTATAGTTTTAGACCTCCATTGAAAGAAAAGGTGTTTCATTTCTTCCTAGCCCTTTTGTGAATCATAGAGTTGAAGATTCGAAAAGATTTTTGAGTAATGGTTTGAGATGATCATGCTCTGTGATTCCTCAGCCTACCCTCTTATGGAATTATGATTTTTCTTGAATTTTATGTCCTAGATCAAGATATCGTCAATATCCTCCCTTGCAAGTCCTTTTTTATTTCGTGTGCAAAATTCCCCTTCATTAGTTCCTTTTTTTTCCTTATGCTTTTCCTTTTCTAAGTGACAGAATATGTTGATTTATATATGTCTACATTTCTACGCAACAGATTATTTACAACTTTGTTTCTTCCTTATATTTTTTTTCCTTATGCTTTTCCTTTTTGGGTTTGTGTCTTTTACCCCATTTCAAGTTTTATTTTGACTTGCTGTGTTTCTTAGAATGTACTCATTTTAGGGAAAATATCCATGCCCTTGTTCATTTTATTTCTCTCTATCTCTATCCTTTCATTATTTTATTTTTTTGTTGGTTTTGGTTTTGTTGAACATGTCCCCAACCACTTTTTCTTTAAAAAAGTTTTGAGTTCGGATTTTTTTTTTGTCAAACAGGATTTGAAAAGGTAGCTTTGGATGAAGTAGTGAGTACATTTTGTTTTTTACCTACTTTAAGAGCTTGCATGATTTTGGTTGGGGCATTGGTAGAGTTTGCGTGTAAAGCCATTTAATGCCATAGTTTGAAAAGGTAGCTTTGGATGAAGTAGTGAGCATTTTTTTTTTGTTTTTTTACCCGCTTAAGGAGTTGGTTTGGGTGATTATAAACTTGCATAACTTTGAATGGGGTATTGGTAGAGTTTATGCGTGTAAAGCCATTTAATGCCATAGCTAAAGAGTAATTAACCATTTCAGTGTGATGTCTCTGTTTTTCAATCATCACAATCTCATTCCAATGGATGTTCCCAGAAATGTCTCTTCCCCTGCCTTAGTGGGAGACAATGATTCAACCACCATGACTTTGCCAATTGACTCAGGTCAATACAAACCTTAATTTCTAATCTTCATTTCTATGAGATTTTGAATTTTCCAATGCTTTTTCAATCATTTCAGGTGCAAGACCAAAAATAACTTGGAGTATTTTAATTTTGAATTTTCCGAAATTTCTTTAGCAGTCAAGTATTTTAATTTTGAAGTGAAACTTTTCTCTTCTTTAAATGACCAAAAATAACTTGTGGAGAGGGTTAGATATGACTGAAACAGTCAGTGAGGACTGAGTTCTTGTTTCCTCTGTTATTATCAATGGGCGTTATTTTTCAATGGGGAGGAAAACTGATGGGGTTTGGTTGTGAAGGAAGGACTTTCTGTTCTAGATGTAGTTCAATATAGTTGCTTTTTTGGAAAAATGGTTTTACACGTGAATGAAACTCATTCAGTTTTGCAATAATGTTTTTCTATTTTGGACCTTAGGTATTGTTCACCAATTAAGCTCAAAGGCAATCCTTGCTTTTATTTTTCAATATATGTTTGTGTCTACTTCAGTATATTTCGTGGAGCATTTTTACATCCGAATATAGTCTCGATTTATGATTTTATCTTTCTTTGGGATGAGGATCTAGGGGTGGAGCATTTTTCACCATCAAGGTATGAAGGGATGCTTCTTTGCTTTTCTGTTATTCTTGTTATTTTGATATGTATGTGCAATCTACCTTGGATGTGAATGATTATCATTTTATGGGCTAGCAGGAACCTACTGGTATAAATGTTATGAAAAAAGAATCCAATTTTATTTGATTACCTGATTATATATTAGTTTTCCCCTTTTATGATTTGATAGCTGAATGAAAACTGACTCTGAATTTTCTGCAACACACTATAAGATGTATATTATCCTTATTAGGTTTGTTAACCTTACATTTGGTTGCTAAGAAATCTTGGCTTTTCTAGGGTGGTATCTTAAAAAAGAGGTTATTTGTTGGGGTTTTTAAATGAGGTTTACCTTCGTCTAGCTGCTCATAAGAAAACTTGTTTTGATTTACTTGCATTTTATTTTTGGGGGCATCCTGATGAAGTTTAACCTTGTTTGTTATGAAATTTTCAGAATTCAAATTGTCATTTTTGTCATAGATTAAAAATAGATGAAAATAATCCTCTATGTTGGTGCTCAATATTGGCTCATCACTATCATTTGTATCTTATCCAGAATGACCTTGTCCATGGATGGGGACTAGATATGAAACTAGGATATTGTGCACAGGTGAGAAATATGCATTTTCTAGACACTTTTGGTGGTTGTAATTTTTTTTATTTTTTAATTTTCTTTTTCAATGATGATACTTCCTGTAAGATTCTTATTACCTTGCAACTCTATTTTTCATTCTTGGAAGTGATTGATATAGCCAATCGTGCTTATAGTTCCTCCAGCAAGAAATAAAGGTTATGAAATATTTGCACATTCTCGTGTGAAATCATTAGCATGTAAATTTTAAATGCATCATGTGGATATATTAAATTTATATTTAATCAATCAATCATTTGTATACTAGGACTTAGGTTGCTCTGCCTTGACTTTTTTAGCCACCATTATATCATTAGTGAGAATAATGTCATTTTTTCCGGGACATCGAACTAAAAAAGTGGGAGTTGTTGATGGCGAATATTTTTTCATGGGAATACAAACTTTGGGTGGGAGTGGTCACAGAATTACAAAGGTACATGTCTCGTCCTTTCCTAATTGTGGAATTCATTCACTGCAAAGTGTAAACCAAAAATATAAAGTGCGTGCTCCAACATGGTATTATTCAATATTCAGTATAGTTGTAAATTGAAAATACTCTTATATACACTACCTCTCCTTCTTTATCGAATCAAATATAAAATGCGTGCTCAAACATGGTAAATAAAAATTATAACCTTATTTTGACGACTCATACACATAGTAAATAAAAATTAAAGCAATAAATATATTAATGATAAAATCATAAAAGAGGATAAAATAACTAAAATTAATAAAAATATGTTTTATTACTATTAAGAATAATTTTAGAAAAAAAAATATAAATTTAAAATAAATTTACTGTTACCAATTAAATTATTATTAATTTCTTAATTCTTAATTGGGTCTTGTAAAAAAAAATCAGAGTTATTGTTATTTTTAAAACTAAGCATCAATTGTTACTTAGATTTAGTTGTTGTCTTAATTTGTGGTAGTACTATTTTCAAAAATCGTAACCGATGCATTAATATCATAATATCTACTCATCTCCTAAATGTATTTTCCTTTTTTTCTCACTAATATAAAATTGTTATAAGATACGGTAAAAGCAACCAATTGCTAACAATTAAAAAGTAAGATATAATTTGTTAAACAATAAAATTTCATGAGTGATGGTTAAAAGACAGTATATAATCTAAACTAATTATTGATTATTATAAATCTATGGAAATTAATATTTAATTGCCCTTTTAAAAAATTAAACATTAATTTATTAGAAAGTAAATTGTTTTTTTATTTAATATTGAATTTATTGATTATTTTTTCCTATTGGGATGAAGCTATTGTTTTTTTTTTGTTGCTTGGCACATGAACAATTATACTTAAGTTTTGTGGTGTTTAATTTATTTTTTATTGATATTTCACCATGTTTAATTTACTTCTGTTGCACATGCGAACTATAGAAATGGACAATGAATTGCCACAAACTGTAAGTTTACTAATCTTGTTTTAAACCAATTTGGTTTGACAAAATATTTTGTTTGGATGAATTCAACTTGATTTTTATTTTCTTCATTTTTCTGAGCTACTTTTTTTGGGTATGTATGATGAACATGTATGCATATTCAAATACAGTGCTACATAGGAGGTGCATACCATTTATCAGTTTTGATTCATGAATTTTATATTTGATATGTACTTTATATATATATATATATATATATATATATATATATATATATATATATATATATATATTTCCACATACAGGAACATGCTCTTGCTGTTGAACATCTGGCACCAAGCTAGGCAGCTCTTAGAATGGAGCTGTGCCCCGGATACATGAGTGATGGTAACTTTTGGAAGATATACTTTGTACTCGTGCACCCTAGACTTAGCAAAATTGATGCTGCTATTTTATCCACTCCACAAGTGAGTTAAATTTTAATCGGCATTGGTTTTCTTTCATATATGCACTTGTGTTGTTTTTGTCTAATTTATTTTGGTTTGTTTGTTTGTTTGTTTTAACTTTAATCATGTGAAACTAATGATTGAAGTAGAGACAATTAAGGTTTTTCATTGTTCACGGATTAAACCTGGCATTGAAATCTTGTAAAGTGATCTTAATACAATCATGTGTAACTCTGCTTTGAATCGTAATGAAAGTTCATTGAACACACGATTTCTCCTTTAAAACAATGTTATTAATTTTGTACTCTTGCTTATGGATGTGATCATGGTAGAAGATATTCAAAACATGTATTTTTGGTGCTTATAAAGTTAATTTAGATTGTCATAAGTGATTGGGTAGGCAATAAGAATGAAAAAGTAGCTTTAAATAAAAAAACACACTCTACATCGGTTCTGAGAGGACTGATGTAGAATGATAACCATTCTAAGACGGTCATGTGGCAAAGACCGTCTTAGAATGTTGAACATTCTACATCGGTCCTCTCAGAATCGATGTAGAATGTTCAACATTCTAAAACGGTCGTTCACAATCGTTATAAAAAAAGTTTTTCCTTTTTACGACGTCCGCTACGGCGATGGTTGAAAATCGACGTAAAATGGCTCGAATAACCAATGTAGAAAGTCTTTTATGTATTAGTGAATGCACTATATCATACAATAAGCACAAAGAAAAAATAAATTAGGGGGAGAAATAATTAGTCTGGGTTGAAGCTCACAAACACCATCCTTAGAGAGAAAACGCTCCGACTGTAATGGTAAGAAAATCTGATTACACTTCTCTCCCATGATAGGACAACCCATTGGTTTTCATCGCGCGCAGCAAAAGAATTCCTGAACATTCTGAACACCAATGCTCTTGCTCTCAAAAATAAGTATTTTATAAGAGAAGGAAGATAAAATTTTAGGGAGAAACAAATCAAATTGTTGTGCTTGTGTGTTTTCTAGACAGGATGAAAGAGATATATATAGGCATAGACCCCCTTATGCATAACAAAAATCTGACCATTGGAAATCAACTTACAAGTATCAAAATAAATGTAACAAATTGCATTGACCTATTAAAACAAAATCTTAGAAAGATAGAAAATCTAATTTTACGTAACAAATTCTAAAATAAATATTTTATTTTATAAAATAGAATTAATATAAGTAATATATATTTATAAATTTTAAATTATAAAACAAATATTTACTAACATTCCCCCACATAATTTAAAATTTTAAAATATTTTTTAAAATATAATTTGTATAGAAACATAAAAGAAAGAAAGAACATGTGATATTGTATTTCAGTATAAGGAACCTTTCGGGTTTGAGAGCTATAGGGTCCTTAGTATAGTGCCTATAATATTCTTAAGAATCATTTGTGAACATAACAAATACTACAGGAGAAGGATAATTTAAATAAACTTCATTCTAAGAATTTTTAAAATAATATATTATCAACTTCTACAAATGATATAGTCAAAGGAAGATATGCCATAAATGTTGTTCATAACATTTGTATTGAAGTAGTATTTGTTAGAAAATTAAAATAAAATGCAAAACCTTGGATTAAATAACAAAATAATAGTAGCAAAATAACTTTAATTGGCAGAATATGAATCAATAATGCATTATATCATACAATAAGCACACACAAAAAATTAGGGGGAGAAATAATTAGCCTGGGTTGAAGCGTGCAAACGCTATCCTTAGAGAGAAAACACCTCGACTAGTGAAAATCTCATTGTACTCCTCTCCCAAGATACGACAATCCGTTGGTTCCATTTGTGTGCAGCAAAATGATTCTCGAACCTTCTGAACATCAATGTTCTTGCTCTCAAAAATAAGTTTTTTATAAAAGAAGGAAGAAAAAAATTTAGGAAGAAAGAAATCAGATTGTTGTTCTGCTTGTGTGTTTTCTAGAAAGGATAAAAGAGATATATATAGGCATAGACCCCCTTATGCAACAAAAAAATATGACCGTTAACCAATTTACAAGTATCAAACCAAATGTAACAACTTGCATTGACCTATTAAAACAAAATCTTAAAAAAATAGAAAATTTAATTTTACGTAACAGATTCTACAATAAATATTTTATTTTATAAAATAGAATTAATATAAGTAATATATATTTATAAATTTTAAATTATAAAACAAATATTTACTAACGGTATTCTTGTTCTTGCATCATTACTTTACTACACTTGCAAAAAGAAATCCATCCATAGAATGTTTACTGACTCTTAGGATTCGTCACATACTGTATTTTTGGATCATCCAAAAACGAAGAACATCATTCGGTTTCAGATTGTGGTCCCTCACAAAATTGTACCAACCATCGGTCAGAAAGCATTCATTCCTTCTTCTATTGGTCTTCTTCAAACAACATTCGTAAACATCTCCATTCTCAAGTTTAAGCAACATTGATTTCTGCTTCCTAGAAAGAAAGTCCTTGACAATCTCAGCAGGAATAAGCTAAAATCATTCAAAAATGGATTTTGTTAATTCATAGCAAATACATTAATAATAATGATATTCCATATATGTAATTGGTTAATTCATAGCAAATACATTAAAAAATATTTGGTTAATTCATATGCATTTAAGTAATTGCAAGGTACTAACCAATGTTTTGTCTTTTGAACACATATGCAACAAAAAACTATTTCTCCCAACTCTTATCAAAGTTATTATCAACTTCATCTTCCTCTTCCAAATCATCAAAATTAGAATTCTCTTCATTATGATAATGAAAATTATAATACTCATCTGCATTATTTCCATCCGACTTTTCTTCATCCTCTATAAGTATTGGGTACAAAGTTTCATTTCCATCACCAACAATCAATTTAAACAGGGAATGATTATCTTCAATAAAGTGAAGCCAACATTCATGATTGTAATCAAGCTTATAGTAATCAACTATATTCAACATCCCTCCCTTGAAGATTAGCAAATCATTCTCTTTCTCGTCTAATTCAGACTCAAATTTATATCGTATATGATCTTGCAACTTCACTTTTATTCAAAAAAATAATCTTTCCTGAAGAAAGAAAATGTTCTACCAATCTCCATCCAATCCTGCATATAGAATAAAAAGAGTAAATGATATCTCAGGTCAATGTTTCCATAACAAACATAATTTTTAACAAATTTAATAGGCTGCCTAAAAAAATTACTTGATTGAAAACAAAAGTTGTCGTTGTAGTCCTACAAAAATCAGATGCAAAATTCACAGGGCGAAAAAAGGGGAGAAATCAAAAACCAATCTAAAATCACAAAATAGAAACGCTCACTTGAACGGAAAACGCACAGAGAATGGGTCGAAAAACACCAAAAAAGGGCGAAAAAGGGTTCGGAGAGGGAACACGTCGTTGTCATCCGTCATGCTGGAAGATTGAAGAGGGAAGTGATCAAGTTTGTGGAAGAATGAAGAGTGGGACACCTTTTACCCCGACATAGAAATAAATAAAATATATAAAAAAATATCGGTAACCAAATTCACTATTATCAATTAAAACTTATTAAAAATATATTCGGCTCGAAACAAGGCCGCCAAAATTTACAAAAATATTTTGTTAAGTCAGTGAGATAAAATAGACTAACATTATGCAATTAATATAAAACTTATGCCCCACTGTCACATCCTATTAGAGCATTGTGTCCCGACGTCCTTCAACACAAAGTTCCTTTAAGCACTTCACCTAGCCCTCTGCTCCCCGAACACAAGGTTCAAGATCATCACATGATCCAAACACAAACAACAAACTGGGAATGAGTTATCACATTCCTAACTACTAGAGAGAAACAAAACAACATATAGTAGCCAAATACAATTTACCTAGCATATCTCACATTATTTCATCACTTTGTCATTCAAAATTTACTTTTCATCTATCAATCACACTTTTCAATCATCAATCACATTACACAAGAATCACACGTTCTGATCAAGACATAATAACACCTCAATTTCATAATAAACAATTAGCAAGCGCATGAGACAATTATGCTAAGACTCAAGCCTACATGCAATGTGGTACCATGTCAGTGAAAAACCACCCTGGGGCGCTTAGGAGTACATAACAAGACACACCACACAATGGGTTTTCCAGGTCACTCTCACTAAGTAAGATCATAGGGAGACCAGTCAGGGTCACGATGTTTTGTGAGAATGCTCCAACCATATGGGATCAGCATAGGCTTAAAGGAGCACTCAAACCCGGTGACCCCCAAGGCCTACACTCCGAAGAGTCCGTCAGGGCCTCTCCCCCCTGATTCAGGTCCAACCCCTAAAATCATTTTAGCACACAGATACTGCTAGTGAATTATACAATACCCACAACCTCACACTCGTATCTTAAACACGTACAACATATTGCGCTACAATTTAACACTGGTTCCTAAATAGGAACCTAAACTTTCTCTTTAACACTGCGCATTTACACTTTTCTCAAGATAACACTGGTCAGGTTATTGTACAATTCACTGCTTACAACACAAATAATGTCACATCAGGAGTTAATCACACACTTATTCACAACCAAGACTCATTCACAATTTCACATCTCATAATGTCACAATCCACCATCACATGTTTTCACGTATCTCACAATTCAACACCTGTTCTACTTTACACTTTTACTCAATCTTAATGACAATATTATAATCTCAAGGCAACATATTATTCCACAATTCATCACATATTTCATTTATAAGCACTGTTCATGAATTATACAATACCACGACCTCATACTCATGTTTCAAACATGTTTAACACAATTGCGCTACAATTTAACACTGGTTCCTAACTAGGAACCTACACTTTCTCTTAAACACTACGCATCAACGTTTATCTCAAGATAACACTGGTCAGGTTATTGTATAATTCATAACTCACAATATAATTATTATCACATCAAGTGTCAAACACACACACTTATTCACAATCAAATATCACGCTCACAATTTAACATCTCATAATATCACATCAATCATCTCATTTTTACATGTATCTCACAAATTGACACATTCAACTTTGTACTATTCAATCTTCACTATAAGATTATAATACCATTATAATAACTTATTACACCTTATAATTCATACACATCACACAATAATAATATTTGCATGATACAAAACATATATATGTATATGTATATAGTAAATTAAACAACATTGTTTTCAATCAAAGAATTTCTATAACAATTAATTTGATATTACATCAAAAGAAATTATCACTAGACATTAACATTACAATTTTCTTTAATTTATTATTCTAGTATTACAATAATTATATACACATAACATGTTGATCATCGTCGTAGAAAAATTAGAACAAGATAATAATTTGTATAAAATAAGTCATTGAATAATATTATTTAAAATATAATTTACGTTAATAAAAAGAGCTTAATTTTTCTAAGGGGTTCACACTCAACACAAGAACACATCAATTTCATAGCAATTTCTTATTGGGACATCAATTGATTCATCAAACATATATAATTCACTGTAATAATTAAAAGGATAAAATAAAAATTGTAAAAACACCCCAAAACTCATTCCAATTGATATCTCTAAGGATCCCTACACATGTTCTCACTAATTCCCAATTGTGAATAACTCATCCCTTACCTCTAAGAAAAATCACGTGTCTTCAGCCAGCGATAGCAGCATCTCTAGCAGTTCCCTGAGATCCTTCCAGCTATTCCCCCGACTGCTCCGATAGAATTCCCAAACGTTAGAGAGACGGAGAAGAGATTGAAGCCTCCACTTGTACTGTTTTCATGCGATTCCTTTTTCTCCCTCCAAGAATATTATCTAGCAAATCCCAACGGGGAAAGTGTGAAAAATTGAATTTTGAACAACATATCCAAATTTCATGAAACTCCAACGGTTAACAAAACCGGGATCGTAATTTTACTGAGACCATTTTGGGTTTTTGCGGGAAAGGAAAAGACTACAATGCGAAAGATATTTATCTCAATTCAAACATGATATCAAAATTCCCAACGGTGAGAATGCTCAGAATTGGGCTTCGAACATAGTTCTAAAATTTCACGACGATCCAACGGTGAACGAGTCCGCGATCGTCATTTTTCCGAGACAGGTTAGGTGGCCTGCGGAAAAAAGAGAGGGTTTTCAGAGAAGAAAGAAGAAACGAAATTGTGAGGCAGAGAAGACTGAGGAGTCAGTCTGAATATTGACCTAGCATGTTGCTATTTATAGCTAGGAGCATTTACGACCTATTATTTACTCTATTTATTTATTTATTATTTATTATTTTATAAAAACAAACTTTATTTTATTTTCTATCAAACAAATAAATAAAATACCCTTTTTATTTTCTCTCAAATCATTATTTTAATTAATAATTATATCTCCTTATTTATTTATTTATAAAATCTCATCATTTTTTAAAACTCTGTTTATTTATAAATAACAATCTTTTTTAATCTAGTTTACGAAAATTGGGATGTTACAATTTCACCCCTCTTAATAGAAGTTTCGTCCCTGAAACTTTGCCGAAAGATCAAGAAAAAGATATTACAAATATAGTTCTCAATATCAAGTTGTGTGCTCTGTTGAAACACTTATCTGTGACTTCGATCGTAAAAGTCTTCTACACTTGACGATAAATCTGGTGATTCTCGTGCCCTCAATGATAGTTTTTCATGAGTTAAGTTGTGTCGCAAGAGTAACATCTGAATGATAATAGAATATGAATGACATACTATTTGGAGTATAGTAATACTATAGGAGACGCTAATGACAATTTGAAACAAACAAACAAACACAAGGAGACGGGACTGATTACATGGTCGACTCTTTTTCGAACATCGGACGGTTCAAGAAAAATAATGAGTTTCGAGTCTCTCATGCTCTACTAATCCTAATTCACAATGACTATCGAGAATACATGATTTGCCTACCCTCGAGTCTAAGCCTCTTCCTTCAACATGATCTTTCTCACTTTCGTATACTTGACTCATAAGTCTTGCTTCAAGAAATCGTAACGGTTCAACTCTAATACTAACTGAATAAGCAAAACAAATCACTTCTCACTTCTATAAAATTGTTCAAACTTAAGTTTTACTCCTTATATAAATTTCACTAGAAAGCTTAAACTCACTCGAGTCATCTTCAACAAGGGTTAGGGTTGATCCAATGGATCCTAAAATAACCTTTTTGTTCGACTACTAGTTAAGAGCATTTCATCTTAATCTTAGGTTTCCTCTCATCTCAAAACAATTTCTGCCCAAGAAGGATTTGTAGTTATCTTTCACCTAGATGTAGCATACTCTAAGGGTCATCTTCATCTAACTAAAATGCATACGAAATTCTTTGTACGAACATGATTCCCAAGGGTCTATAACAACCTTAAGGTATATCCCATAATTCAACTTAACTGGAAACATACTAAACACTAATAATTGAAACCACAACATTCAAGGTAGGAGATCCTGTCATGCATTCCACGAACACATAGTGGTCATGACCAGGTACACATAGAGGCCACAATAGGTACTAAGGTATTCCTTGAAGCATCCACAAACTTTTCCAGATTAAGGTAAAAAGAACTAAGATTTATCTTGCTAATCATGTAACTATCATCCATAATCCTTTAGGTCACCTACCTTACACAAGAACACTCACTCTCAAACCTTTTCATGCGTAACAATTAATGCCTTACTAACTACCTTACACTTTTCTTAAGGTTTCACATTAAACCTCTTAATTATTCTTCACAACTTTTCCAAGTACATTATGTTGTCGAACAACTCTATACTAGATATTTCTCATGAACTACGGTTACAAGTTTCTATGGGTACTACACTTATAAGATTCTCAATCTTGCACTTAGGTGGTAACTAAGAATATCTTCAAGGAACACAAGTACATGACTTACTAAGTTTGACTTTCGTATATGGGTAACAAGGAAAATGCATACTCAAGTGTTTCCCCTCAAAACACCTTAACGTGATTAACAAGGGCGAAGTCTCTCTCTATTCGTAATAGAAGTAACACATGACAACAAATCGAGCAGTTTAACAAGACATGATTGGAAGATGAGAAACTAATGACAAGATGAACACTCGATTGATTAGGAGACAATAATTTTGAATAAAAAAATGATCACTTATTCAGAATCAACAACAATATCTCAAAGAATTCTAGAAACGAAAACATGACCACAATGTACACCCATATGAAGCCGTTAACAATCGCTTGATTGTGACAGAAACATTAGTAATCCAATTGTTTGATGTAGGCTCATAATACAACGAATGAATTAAACTCAAGCTTTCAAGTGTAATCAAATTACTTGACTTAAGCATGCAACACAAAGAATAGGTTGCACTAGAATTAAAAGGTACGATCAAAAGAGTATTCCTTATGAAATATAACTTGATATGAGTCTTCCAACTATAGAATATTAGCATCACTAAGAACAAAAAATCACAAACAATCATACTATCTATGCAATTAAGGCAGAACACCATACTACAACTATATATACTTAGAATTATAAGGTTCCTATAACAAGTATATAACGTACATATAAGAAGTAAGAATTAAATAGTTAATAAGGATGTATTAAGGAATCACAAACTTCAACTACTACATTCACGACTACACACAAAATAAAGGGAGTTAAGTAGTCATGCGTTTACACATCAAGAAGGACACACTCATCCAAGATATATATATGGTCCAAAAGGTTCTTGCAACACTAATCCACACATCGAAGGAGAAATAAGCTAACTAACAACATACACACAGGATGATAAAGGTTCATTAACACATTATCAATCAATATCAAGACTACTTGCATCAACCAATGGCTTGCCATAATGTCCAACCGCACTTCACAAATTATAGAGATGGTCAGTCTCATAACTCATGACTCAACAATGGATTTATGGTATAGCAGACATTAAGGATGCAAGACACATACAAGCATTATTATTAAGTCTCATTTAATCATGTAGGAGAAAATACAAATAATAATTCATGCATGTTCAACAAAATTAGTCATAAGTAACCACATAAAGTGCACAACAGAATATGATATGCACATAACATATTGGCCGAAAGGTTCGACCTGCTCTGATACCACTAAATGTGACACCCTCTACCCCGACATATAAATAAATAAAATATATAAAAAATATCGGTAACCAAATTCACTATTATCAATTAAAACTTATTAAAAATATATTCGGCTCGAAACAAGATCGTCAAAATTTACAAAAATATTTTGTTAAGTCAGTGAGATAAAATACAATAGACTAACATTATGTAATTAATATAAAACTTATGCCCCACTGTCATATCCTATCAGAGCATTGTGTCCCGACGTCATTCAGCACAAAGTTCCTTTAAGCACTTCACCTAGCCATCTGCTCCCCCGAACACAAGGTTCAAGATCATCACAAGATCCAAACACAAACAACAAACCGGGAGTGAGTTATCACATTCCTAACTACTAGAGAGAAACAAAACAACATATAGTAGTCAAATACAATTTACCTAGCATATCTCACATTATTTCATCACTTTGTCATTCAAAATTTACTTTTCATCACTTTGTCATTCAAAATTTACTTTTCATCCATCAATCACACTTTTCAATCATCAATCACATTACACAAGAATCACACGTTCTGATCAAGACATAATAACACCTCAATTTCATAATAAACAATTAGCAAGCGCATGAGACAATTATGGTAAGACTCAAGCCTACATGCAATGTGATACCATGTCAGTGAAAAACCACCCTGGGGCGCTTAGGAGTACATAACAAGACACACCACACAATGGGTTTTCCAGGTCACTCTCACTAAGTAAGATCATAGGGAGACCAGTCAGGGTCACGATGTTTTGTGAGAATGCTCCAACCATATGGGATCAACATAGGCTTAAAGGAGCACTCAAACCCAGTGACCCCCAAGGCCTACACTCCGAAGAGTCCGTCAGGGCCTCTCCCCCCTGATTCAGGTCCAACCCCTAAAATCATTTTAGCACACAGATACTGCTAGTGAATTATACAATACCCACAACCTCACACTCGTATCTTAAACACGTACAACATATTGCGCTACAATTTAACACTGGTTCCTAAATAGGAACCTAAACTTTCTCTTTAACACTGCGCATTTACACTTTTCTCAAGATAACACTGGTCAGGTTATTGTACAATTCACTGCTTACAACACAAATAATGTCACATCAGGAGTTAATCACACACTTATTCACAACCAAGACTCATTCACAATTTCACATCTCATAATGTCACAATCCACCATCACATGTTTTCACGTATCTCACAATTCAACACCTGTTCTACTTTACACTTTTACTCAATCTTAATGACAATATTATAATCTCAAGGCAACATATTATTCCACAATTCATCACATATTTCATTTATAAGCACTGCTCATGAATTATACAATACCACGACCTCATACTCATGTTTCAAACATGTTTAACACAATTGCGCTACAATTTAACACTGGTTCCTAACTAGGAACCTACACTTTCTCTTAAACACTACGCATCAACGTTTATCTCAAGATAACACTGGTCGGGTTATTGTATAATTCATAGCTCACAATATAATTATTATCACATCAAGTGTCAAACACACACACTTATTCACAATCAAATATCATGCCCACAATTTAACATCTCATAATATCACATCAATCATCTCATTTTTACATGTATCTCGCAAATTGACACATTCAACTTTGTACTACTCAATCTTCACTATAAGATTATAATACCATTATAATAACTTATTACACCTTATAACTCATACACATCACACAATAATAATATTTGCATGATACAAAACATATATATGTATATGTATATAGTAAATTAAACAACATTGTTTTCAATCAAAGGATTTCTATAACAATTAATTTGATATTACATCAAAAGAAATTACCACTAGACATTAACCTTACAATTTTCTTTAATTTATTATTCTAGTATTACAATAATTATATACACATAACATGTTGATCATCGTCGTAGAAAAATTAGAACAAGATAATAATTTGTATAAAATAAGTCATTGAATAATATTATTTAAAATATAATTTACGTTAATAAAAAGAGTTTAATTTTTCTAAGGGGTTCACACTCAACACAAGAACACATCAATTTCATAGCAATTTCTCATTGGGACATCAACTGATTCATCAAACATATATAATTCACTGTAATAATTAAAAGGATAAAATAAAAATTGCAAAAACACCCCAAAACTCATTCCAATTGATATCTCTAAGGATCCCTACACATGTTCTCACTAATTCCCAATTGTGAATAACTCATCCCTTACCTCTCTAAGTGAACTCACGTGTCTTCAGCCAGCGATAGCAGCATCTCTAGTGGTTCCCTGAGATCCTTCCAGCTATTCCCCCGACTGCTCCGATAGAATTCCCAAATGTCAGAGAGACAGAGAAGAGATTGAAGCCTCCACTTGTACTGTCTTCATGCGATTCCTTTTTCTCCCTCCACGAATATTATCTAGCAAATCCCAACGGTGAAAGTGTGAAAAATTGAATTTCAAACAACATATCCAAGTTTCACGAAAATCCAACGGTTAACGAAACCGGGATTATAATTTTACTGAGACCATTTTGGGTTTCTGCGGGAAAGGAAAATGCTACAATGCGAAAGATATTTCTCTCAGTTCAAACATGATATCAAAATTCCCAACAGTGAGAATGCTCGGAATTGGGCTTTTAACATAGTGCTAAAATTTCACAACGATCCAACGGTGAACGAGTCCGAGATCATCGTTTTTCTGAGACAGGTTAGGTGGTCTGCGGTAAAAAGAGAGGATTTTCGGAGAAGAGAGAAGAAACGAAATTGTGAGGCAGAGGAGACTGATGAGTCAGTCTAAAAATTGACCTAGCATGTTGCTATTTATAGCTAGGGGCATTTACGACCTATTATTTACTCTATTTATTTATTTATTATTTATTATTTTATAAAAACAAACTTTATTTTATTCTCTATCAAACAAATATATAAAATACCCTTTTTATTTTCTCTCAAATCATTATTTTAATTAATTATTATATCTCCTTATTTATTTATTTATAAAATCTCATCATTTTTTTTAAACTCTTTTTATTTATAAATAACAATCTTTTTTAATCTAGTTTACAAAAATTGGGATGTTACAAAGAGGACAAGTCTGAATATGTGAATTGAAGAGG
This sequence comes from Glycine max, assembly GCF_000004515.6. Classification (NCBI taxonomy): domain Eukaryota; kingdom Viridiplantae; phylum Streptophyta; class Magnoliopsida; order Fabales; family Fabaceae; genus Glycine; species Glycine max. The sequence goes on from NC_038250.2 coordinate 22,005,565, forward strand.
TAGTTTATCGTAAATTCTCAACCAATTGGAATTTTAATTTAATTTTATTTTATTTTTAAATTCCTATCAATTAGGAAATCTATTTTTAAGGATGTTTTCACATTAGTATTTGGTATTATTTAAATTCAATTTTGACTATCAATTCTATTTTAAATTTTTATTTTGTACTTTGTTTATTGATGTCCTCTTATTATTTTTGTCTTCTATCAATTTGGTTGTTCTTGTAAAGATTCAATTACATATTAAAAAAAAAAATCATAAACTTGATTTTTCTAAAGCTATCAATTTGATAGTATTTAAATTTAAATACGTTGAGATGAATAAACATAATCACCTTCGGAGTATATGAATTAAAAAATAGTCATCCCATAAGTTTTATTTAATTTAATTTAAACCTAATAGTTTAATTGTTAACATAGTAGCAGGTAAATATTTTATTTTTGTGAGTTCCCTTGTTCTCTTTAAGTTAGATAACATTAAAAAATAGTTAAGTAACGTGATATTAAGCAAGAAAAATATATTTATATTTAACTATTGTTTTTTTAACTTATATTTAATTATTGTTAATATCATAGCAAAAATATTTTTTATAAATTGATTTTTAAACATAAATTTTATTTTTATAAAAATGTATACATTCACTAATTATCAATTTAATCATTAACCATAGCACATGCACCATTGAAATTGATTCCAACAACAGAACCTGGAACCGAAGTACCAAAAAACTTCGATAAAAATGCATTACAATGCAAAGGACCAAATATTACTTTAAAACCATATAAATAATAAATATTGTGAAATACATCTCATTGAATCTAGTTTTTATATCTAAGTTAATAAAATATCTCTAATTTTTTTTCTAAGAAAAGAAGAAAAATGTATACATATATATGTTGCACTTGATTAAAACATGTAGGTATAATTAAAATGCTCAAGAATAAAGAGTATTGTCAAAACACATTGTTTATTTAAAAATCATTTCAAAAGTTGTCATTTTTCTTTTACTATAAAGGATTAACTTGCACAAAAGTAAATACTAATAAACTAAAATAAATACGTAATCACACATAATAACTCCTTCTGAAGATATAAATATAGATGTACCGAAGTTATTACATCTATTAACAAAAAAATAAAATATCCACAACTCCTTAAAATATTACACAGTATCATCAAAATGTTTAATACAACAAAATATTACAACACTGAATATAGAAATTTTCTCACCCCAAATATACATAAAAAGGAAAAATAATCCTACACTAAGAACAGTCACAACCCATACCTATAAGTGATATGTAGTGTGTGCCTCTACAGTGATCACTGGTATCCGGGGTTCATCTAACAACAAAAAGTGGTGTCGAATGCAACCAAAGTGTGTGTGGAGGCACGCTTCATCCTCCATCGTGTAGTTGTAACAGTACTATTGATCCAAGTGAACATCCTCCTTAGATGCTCCATGACCTCCCCTTGAAATGGTGGTTGTAAGAGTGAGTCCTTCGTTCCTCAAATGTCACAAACAACAGACAATAGTAAAACAAAATTAAAACATATAATCTACGTAACCACTACATGTGGTTATCTAAATAAACAACACTCTCGCATCCTAAACGTGTAACTATTACACTTAATTCACAATAGGGCTCAATCAGTGTCACCAATCCTCCCATGTCTTGATGGTCTGACAAAAATCATGTGGATGATAGTTAGAGTGATCGCTACATATGGTTACATTGTACACCCCTCATCTCCCAACTCAAAAAGCATAGTCTCAGAGCCCGTCAGCAGTAGCAAAGTGAGGCCTATGAGTTAGCCGCGCCAAATGTGTGCACCAAATATTGGGTAATCAACACTCACTAATTCCCCTAGGTTCTTCGAACCTCTTCGCCTACTACACCCCATTGTACCTTTGTCCATCATCCATTTCCTCTATGTAACCTCACCTTCTCACAGAAGGAAATAAAACCATTATTTTTTTTTACTCTTTGTCCGGTCCTCTTGAATCTTGCCCCCACATCACGTGCGCAACCCTCGTATCACATACATCAATGAACACATACAAACAAGCAAACAAGAAAGATAGATGAGGCTCAGGCCTACGTACTACTCTCAGGGAACCAGTTGTGATCCCTTAAGCGGTAGAAATCACTTGTCACACAAATAAACGAACAACATAACAACTATAATTATAGCCATCTAAGCAAATATAACAAACAATTTGCCGAGGGCAAAACCACAATGCGTACAGATAAAAATGAAAATATGCACACACACACACACACACACACATAATAGAAAATAATTGTTGGAGTTCACACTTCACCAGTCTTATCATTCAATAATCATAATAATGAAATACATGCACGCATTTCAATAATTTTATCAGCAGAGAATCATCATAATTTCAAAACATGCATCAATCATCATATCTTGTAGATATCTCAGCCATACAATAGAAAATAAATCAGCAATTCCTAAAAATAAATAATTTTAAGATAATTTATATGGAAGCATGGATTCCAAAGTTAAGTTATCTATTGTCTAAAATCACTCTGTCGCTCGGTTTTTCATAGTTTTGCTCCTAACTTATTTTTAGTGTTCTCGATGCTTCGGGAGTCGGATTTTTGTAAATTTTATATGCTATCCTATATTTTCAAACCTAAAAGATTCATTTTTGAGGTCAAAACTTCAATAAAAAGAAGTCCATATTGCTATAACTCTTAGTCGAAATTCGTGACAAATTTTTCACTTTACTAAAGGTCCTTAAACTTATTTTATTTGTAACTTTTGCTAGGAAACTTCAATTTGGGTGAAATTTTAGGCTAACTCTATGTTTTAACATGCAAAGAACTCATTTTTGGCATAAAAAAATCAAGGAAAACAACTCAGCACACAGATTTAGGACATGACAACAAGTTTGAAAATTTCAAAGCAACATGTTCAAGGAAGTTCAACAAGAAGCATATGGTTCAACAGTTGGAGAGACCCCCTTACATCTTGTAGGCTCCACAACATTTAGAAGGAAGAATGAGGGAGTTTAGATTCAATTTTTGAACCTTCATGAGTGCAAAATAAGATTTTGAAAATAATTGTGAGAATAGAGCAAGAAAGTGAAGTGAAAATCAAGCTTAGAGTTGAAAATGGGGGTCACTTACCTAAGCTTGATGGAAGAAGGGCTCAACAACATTTGCTGAAACTTGGAAGAAGAAAAAAAATATGGTCTCCTCTTTCTCCAAAAGCTTCAGGAAAATGGGAGTACTAGCCTAGGCTTTGGCTTTTAAAAAAACAACACTTATTGTAGGTGAAATGCTTGGACCAATGGAAATGCAAGGCTTAATCCTTATCTTCTTAATCTAAGCACTTTGAATGACCATTAATATGACTAATCGGCAGCTTGGACAGCCATTGATGTGCTCTCCACAAGCTCAGCCATGCCTTATATGACTTCTTGCATTTTTTCAAAACTAACTATAAAAGGATAAAGTAGAGTTTTACCAAAAATGGTAAAAAATGCTTTTGCTAAAATTGGTAAATCTTATCCTAATATTCTAGATTAGTGTGTTAACCTCCCTTGAGACATGTATACTCAGAGTGAACCTTGCACAGAGTCCACTCACACTCATACAGAGACAAATTATACTGCGACTCAATGCACAGTGCAATTCTTACGCAGATGGAAATCTAGCTCAGACAGTTTCTATTTCTTTGTCAAGTTTTACTAAATCACTCACACACATAACATGAAATTCTATGATTAAAAGCATATAACTACTGACATTATTTCATACATACACAGATGACAACAACACATAGTTTCCTCTGTCAGTTTGAGTTATAATTTTTCAGAGTGTTACAACTCTAATTTATTTTAATTATTCTACATCATATAATTAGATACTTTAATTAGTCACCAAATAATTAAACTAAAACTTTTTTTTTAAACTAGTTATACAGTCCCTTACGAAAATGTCCTCCACTTTAAACTCTTATGACTCAATTACCCCTTTTCTAATTCTATGGAATCTAAATCACCATTAATCAACCTTAATTATCCCCAATTAATTTCTAACTTACATTAATTGCTAATTTTATTTGAAGCTTCTAGTTTCTATTTCTAGACCAAAATCCAATTATTAACATCTAGGTCATTAATAAGTTGACCATTTTTTGACCAGAGAATTTTCTATGAATTATCCTTATCCTTTGTAGACTTTAACTTAAAAACTTAAGAGTTTAACCATGCCTAGGTATCCTATGGTAACATCTCATTTTTTTACCATTTCTATAGTTTAAAAACACTATCTAATTGCATAACAAAATAATAATACTGTCTACCACACACACATGGAAAATTGGGATGTTACAAGCTTCGACAAGTCAATCACTTGCAACATTCTAAAATTCCAACCTAACTTTCCTCAAAATCTTGAATTTGTCATCAAGTACATGTAATTCCAGTTTAACTTTAATAAGTACATACAAAATTTATTCATAAATTCATTAATCAATACTTAAATTAACCACAATCCAAAAATGCTAAATCAAGAATAGATCCAAATTAACTTTAAAAAGTTTCATAATTTGAAGACAACCCTAGTCAACATTCGAAATACCAAAAAGTTTAAAATTAAAATATTCCACAAATAACTTTCCACGTTTTTCACAACTCTATATCCTAATACATTGTTTTCCTTACATCAACCAAGTTCCCTTCTTTTGTCCAATCTCAATCACAATTTCATCACCTTTTGCTTGTCCATAATCATAAGCAAACTTCTTCCATCCTTTGTCAATTTTAATAACCTTGTGATACTCATTTCTCAACAAAGAATATGTAGTTACATTTTTAGTAACATCACAAAGCCTGAAAGTCCTGTACCCCCATTTCCTCAAGTCATTTGCCAAATCCAAAGGCACACCCTGCTCAAAAGATAGTGACCCAATTAACTTTTCAAATAATTCAATAGGGAATCGGTGATCAAATAAAGTTATAATATAACTTTGTAAAATTAGTGTTATTTGACTTTGATTTCTTGGATCCAAATTTTACCATATTGTTACCATGTATAAAGTAAAATAACATACAATAAAAAATAATAGTAACAAAGTACACTTACCAATTGGCTTCCAATAATTTGGTAATAAGTCTAGGTAGCTTTAAATTTCCTTTTGACTTTGCGGTTCACTTCTGGAGAATTAACTTGTGGAGAATTTTGTTCTGGAGAATGGTGAAGCCTACACTGTCCATTATTGTTGACAAAGTTTCCTTGCAACCATTTGGTTGCATCATGGATTGCAAATCATGACCTAAATCTTGTATAGCTATATGTCCTGGTAGCTTCTGGAGTGCATGATTTCTTCCAAATAGTTAGCGAAACCTTTGGTGACCAATGTAATGAAACATCATGGAGTGATCGCCAGTCAATCCATAAAAACTCCTCAAAGGTTGCCAACCATATCTGATGGACATCTAGTTGTTGTCACTCTCCGCGTGTACTCTATGGGTGAGTTTGATTTACTAAAAAGATAGGACAGACATAACAACATTGGACAAGTAGTTGAGTCATAGGATAACATTTTGTACTGCACATTGTTTGGTGGTCGATGCATAGTACAAGTAATTTTGGGTTGCATCTTGTTTGATGTGCTTATTTTTGGGACAAAATAATGTAAATTTTACTATAAAACCCTAAATGCATTAGTAGCACCTTGACGGTGCAACAAAGGAGAGGTACCTCCACATACGAGGTGCGACCCTTAACGCCACCAGGCGTAGGGCCTGGCGGTGTGAGGCCGCCACTAGGTCATAGTGATGACGGCAGTGGCGGTGCGACACGGTCTTGCTGGAGTTGGCCAAAAGAAAAAAAAACATAGTGAGAAGGAGGAAGATGATGATGGGAACATTTGAATAAATTAACAATGAAAAGAAAGAAATAATGAGCAAAAAGGGAACAACAACAGTCTATAGAACCCTCACTGGTGGCCAAGGTGCCCATGTTGACGGCCAAGGTATAACCTTTGGAGAGGAAAATTTAGAGAAGGAGACACATGGAAAAAGAAAAAAGGTGTGGGATAATGAAATGTAAAAAAATAGGGATATTATTGTATTTTTACTTTTGTTAGACATTGGACAAAAAATTGTATGGGGTTTAGTGAGTTACAAGTTTTTGGGTATTTGTCCAGTCCATCATTCTTTATTTTGTATTTTTTCTCAATCATTTTTAAAATCAAATGTTACACAAATATTTTTGTGTTGTCCAATCCCTTATTTTTTAGCGAATTAAATACACCCTATGTCTATTTCCATTATCATCGAACAAATTCCATCTGCTTTGAAATTGGTGCTTGAAGTTCTTCCAAAAGTCGAACCCTACCTCACCATAATCATGCATTATCCAAATTAAAAATGATTAAAATAAGGATGACAAAACATATATATGGGAAAAAAATAAAAACTTTAAAATTAAAGAAGGACGAATATACTACTTCAAAAATAGCTCTAGAACTTCAAAACTACTTCAGAAACATTACAGATTGTTTCACTTTCAAAACAGGGATATACTATATATCATTCATGCAAAATGTAAAAAGATTCCTCTAGCATGTAAAACATTAAAAGACAAAAATTAGTTGAATTCTTATCTGCATAACCATAGGGAATTGAAATGTTCATTTGGGAATTTAATGAAACATGTAACTTTCAACACCCAAAGAAGAAAAATAGGAATGATATATAATATTGTAATATTTTAAAACCATCAACATGAGTAAATACCAACGAAAGAAATATCCACATATTTTAAAATTTTCCTCACACGCATGTCTCTGTAAATGCAAACTAAACATCAACAGATGATATAACAAATAAGAATAAAAATTTAAAATTCATTGCAAACCTCAAGAACTTGCAAAAAGATAACTTCTAACCCACAATTAAGTTCTAAATGCTCAAAAATAAATATCACGCAAACAAAATGTATAAAGACTCGTAGATCATCAATCAAATTTCCCCTATAAGGCAAAAAATGAGTACAGATCGTAAGAAGCAATTGAGTAAAAATCCAATGTGTTGCACAAAAGAAGATAGAATGAATTAAATGAAAATGGTGGGAGAAAAGAAGAAGTAGCATGTTTTATAGACAATAGAGAACTTCATGAAGGTGGCACATATCTAGTTTCCTCTGTGAAGAGTAACAAAAGATCCTTTAGTAGGGCAACACAAAAGCTTTTCTATACGAACCTTCATAGTTGCTTCTGAATAGTTTATAGCTTTTGAAGGACTTTAGAATATTACATTTTATAGCCTGATAACATGCACCTAATGTATTGGACCTCTCCACTTTGGACTTCTCACTTGCGCCTCTTAGAACACAATTCCAAAGTTGTTGAGCATTTGCTCTTTGTGGTCCAATGCACACATTCCTACTTTAATAACATTTTAAACTTTATGTTTAATACATTATCGAATTTGGACCAAGTTCATGGCATGTTAAAGGGAGTTGCTACGTGCACCCAGCATTATTGCTGGGGCACCCAGCAAACAGTGAAGTGGCCAAATTGCCCTTCAACAATTCTTCTTCCGGAAGAAGTATTTCCGGAAACCTTCCGGAAAAGCTTGTTCCGAAAAGTTTACGGAAATACTTCTTCCGGAAAAAGAATTTGGGAATTCCGGAAGTACTCACGAACTTCGTCCGGAAGATCGTCATCCGGAAGTGGACTTTTCTTTTTTAAAAAAAAAATTAAATAATATTTAATGCGTATGTAATGACGATTTTGCCCTTGTGTAATTTTCTTTAAATTAACGCGTAAAGGCTTCTTTCTACTGCGCTTTCGTTTTCTTCGGTTCTTTTTACTGCTGTTTTGTTTCTTCCGGTTGCGCTTTCGCTATTTTGGTGTTCTTCCGGTTGCGCTTTCGCTATTTTGGTGTTTCGCTATTTTGGTGGTGGTCCCGTGAAGTATTTAGAGATTCGGTGGTCCCGTGTTCGGTATTTGAAGTTTTGTTAGTGGTTGGAGGTACGCTTTTATGGGTATTTTTTTTCTTTTCCGGAAGAAAAGTAGTAAAAAAAATGTGTATGCGGAAGAAATTTTTTTCGGATGAAGTGTTGCCGGAAAACACATCCGGAAGACCGTCTTCCGGAAGTTTCTGCGGCCTATTCCGGAAGCACTTCCGGAACCACTTCTTCCGGAATAGGCCGCAGTAACTTCCGGAAGAAGGTCTTCCGGAAGTGTTAAATTATTAGATTTTTTTTTTATTTATGTTTTATAATTTATATATATATATTTGTTTAATAATGGATTATTTGTTTAATTAGGTATAATGGTATATATTGTGGACATTAAAATTTATAACAATAAAATTCATTTAATAATTTTTTTGTTTTATAATGATATATATATATATATATATATATATATATATATATATATATATATATTTCTGTTTTATAATTTTTTGTATTTCTGTTTTATATATGTTGTGGATAATTTAATTAGGTATAATGGTATAATATTAAATGATTTAGGTAACTTAAATGTATAATGGTACAAAAATGTTTTATTAGTTGTTTATTATAGTGATAAGTTTAGTTTAAGTAAATAATGTAGTTATAAATTTAGAATATAGTGATAATTTTAATATAGTCGTGTATGATGCATATGTCCTATTAATATGTTTGTTATTTAAGGTGTAGTAAATTTTTGGATGTGGTTATATGATAATTTGAATGTACTTGTGTATGATGCATATGTCCTTAAGATGGACGAAGATCAATGGAGGTATGACTTTGCGATGTCACAAGAAGTTCATATGGATTATGATTATGATAATCAAGAAGAATGTGGAGTGAATGAACCACATGTCGATTGTTCAAATGCTTTTAATACATCTCAGGTAATCATAGATAATTTGAGTCATTGGTTGAATTGATGGTTTGTACGAAAATTAATGTGTTAGGGTTGCGTTGTAGGTATTCGCTACTCGAGATGATGTTTTGCAATGGGCTCGAACAGTTGCCCATGAAAATGGATTTGTTGCAGTGATTATGAGATCTGACACAGAGACCGGTAGCAGAGGAAGAAGTTCATTTGTGTTAATTGGGTGTGAAAGGAGTGGTACGTACAAGTGTAGAAATAAAGAATTCGTTAGAAAAGACACCGGGAGTAGGAAATGTGGTTGTCCCTTCAGGCTTCGTGGGAAACCAGTGCGTGGAGGGGAAGGTTGGATGGTGAAGTTGATCTGTGGGATTCATAATCATGAATTGGCGAAGTCCTTAGTTGGACATCCATACGCCGGGCGATTGACTAAGGAAGAAAAGAAAATTATTGCTGATATGACAAAGTCGATGGTGAAACCGAAAAACATCTTGCTAACGTTGAAGGAACACAATGCCGACAGTTACACCACGATAAAGCAAATTTACAATGCAAGAAGTGCATATCGTTCTTCAATAAGAGGAGCTGATACCGAAATGCAGCATCTGATGAAGCTTCTCGAACGTGATCAATACATTCATTGGCATAGATTGAAGGATGAAGTTGTGGTGCGTGATCTGTTTTGGTGTCACCCAGATGCAGTAAAGTTATGCAATGCATGTCATCTAGTGTTTTTTATAGACAGTACCTACAAAACAAACAGGTACAGACTCCCACTACTTGACTTTGTTGGAGTGACACCAACGACGATGACATTCTCTGCTGGGTTTGCATATCTGGAGGCTGAGCGTGTTAATAATATTGTATGGGCTTTGGAACGATTTCGAGGCCTATTTTTAAGACACGATCGCCTCCCTCTTGTTATTGTCACTGACAGAGACCTAGCACTGATGAATGCAGTGAAAACTGTGTTTCCCGAGTCTACTAATTTGTTGTGCAGGTTTCATATCGATAAGAATGTGAAGGCGAAGTGCAAATCTTTAATCGGGGAAAAAAATGCGTGGGACTATGTAATGGATAACTGGGGTACTTTGGTTGATTGTCCGTCCGAATACGAGTTCCATGAGTCATATCAGAAGTTTCAAGTTGCTTGTTCGCCTTGGCCGATGTTCGTTGACTATGTTAACGACACATGGATTATCCCCCACAAGGAAAAATTTATTACAGCATGGACGAATAAGGTCATGCACCTAGGCAACACAACAACAAACAGGTATTAACAACTGATTTTATTTGTTAGTAACGATTAATATTAAATGGTATTTAATTGTTGTATATTTTCATGTTTGTTGTGTATTTTAAATGTAGGGTTGAATCAACTCATTGGGCTCTCAAAAGAGTACTACAAAATAGCGTTGGAGACCTATGTAGTGTTTGGGATGCCATGAACAACATGATCACGCTGCAACACGTCGAAATTAAAGCATCCTTTGAAACCAGTACGCATGTGGTTGGCCATGTATATAAAAAAACCTTATACAAGAGGCTTCTTGGGATGGTTTCGAGGGATGCTTTAAATCAGATTGCTTCTGAGATTGACCGTCTACGTTATCTCGGCAACAATCTCTCTTCTTGTGGTTGTGTGATGAGAAGCACGCACGGGCTTCCTTGTGCATGTGAGCTTTCTAGGTATACTGCTAGCAGCATCCCATTGGAGTCAGTCCATCTTTTTTGGAGGAGACTTTGCTTTTCAGACCAAGGGTTATGTGAGACGGAAGTCACCATCAAGGAAGAAATAGAGGTCATATCTAAAAGGTTTGATGAACTTGATGTGGCTGGCAAAGTAAATCTGAAGAGTAAACTTCGAGAAATCGCATACCCTGATCATAACTCTATGTGCCCTCCTCCATCAAAGGTGAACACTAAAGGTGCACCGAAGAAACCGATGAAAAGAAGTCAAACATCCACAAAGCGTGATCCGTCTTACTGGGAGTATGTTGATGCTTTTCATTCTGTTCAAAGCAGCAACTCTCCAGTGAAACGAAGTGCATCATGTTCTCAACCGCGTCAGCCAACAAGGATCATCCCGATGTTGGATCAATTTGCGTCATTCTTTCAAGGTTTCATTCGTGACGTTGTGGATGTGAAAGCGGACGGTAACTGTGGATATCGGTCCATTGGCGCTTTATTAGGTATGGGGGAAGATTCGTGGCCGTTAGTGCGTAATGAATTGCTTAAAGAACTTGGCAGGTGGTCGCATGAGTACATGAACCTCTTCGGTGGCACAGAGAGATTTGAACAATTAAAGTTGTCCCTACTTGTTGATGGATTTTCAAAGGTATGTTTTTAGGTTAATTTTTTTTAATAACAATGTTTAAATTACTTACATGTGTATGTTTGGTTCATTCAGGTTAGTGTGGACAAGTGGATGGATATAACAGACATGGGATATGTGATTGCTTCACGGTATAACGTAATCCTTGTATCGTTGTCCCAACAACAAAGCATGACATTTTTCCCTCTTAGAAGTCAACCACCACCTGACTCTTCTGGCCACCGCATCATATGTGTCGGTCACGTGTTTGGAAATCATTTTGTTCAGGTACATTGAATATAGTTAGTGTAACAATTATGCAATGACTTCGCTTGTTCGTTTGGCACGGTCAGCGCATGATATAATGTTTGTTCATGTACAACAGGTTTATTTGAAAGACCATTGTCCGTTGCCGCCCCCAGCGCTGTTGTGGTCAACCAATTGTTATTCTCAGGCAAAGCAGTGGCCAACTCCATATATTAGTAGAATGCAGCAGTACACAAGCTTGATGTCATTCAAAAGAGACTATGTCGACCTAAATGAAGATTGAACATGCATTGTTTGTCTAATTGTATTCACTATGCGATTCGTTGTAACCCGTCACTAACCAATTAATATTATCAACTACTCGTTTGGTTAAGCAAGGAAATTGTTGGTCCAACAAAAATCATTTACGCGTACAGCATACATCATTGTCATAATTGACAACACATAATGACATGCATGCGTGTTACAGTTTGAGCGTGACAACACATTGGTTGACTTCAGTACACATTTTGAAACTAGCAGTCGCTCAACAACACATTGGTTGACTTGACTACACATTAGCGACAACACATTGGCTGACTTGACTACACATTTACGCGTGTCTATTTTTTTGTAAACAAAGTTAAACAAAGGCTCGGTCACAACCATCTATATATATGGCAGACTAGGCTACTAAATCACACATTATCTTGCTTTCAAATAATCTCCCAACTGATACACAAACTATGGCATTTCTAGGAGAAACTAGCAGTCAGACGATTGTCAACTCAAGGTTGGCTTTCATTTATCCAAATGGATCGATTATTCACAATGATACTGGGGTTTACTTCCAAACTTCAACTCCGGTGCCCATTCGAGTACCAAATAGGTGTGATTTTGCAAGCCTAAAAACCAGAATACACAATACCCTTCAGCTATCCGACAAACAATTTTTGGATGAAATTCACTACCGGAAGCCATTCACCGATACAGGTAACCAAATTCGCTTTGAGTGTATCAAATTGATAAATGATGACGATGTCAACACAATGTTAATGTGTAATGATCAATTTTCTTGTGTTGGTCCGATTGAGTTATTATGCACCGTTGGAAGAACACCAGATGGAATAATAAACTTACTTGAACGCACTATGCCTCGTATTCATGACGCGATCCTGTATTACAACGGCAAATGGAACATGCCACGGCAGAACAAATTTGTTGGTTGCGCGTTCACAGGAAAAAATCCTAAGAAATTTGAAATTCCTTCAACATGTACCATCGATGAACTGAAGAATTTAATCAAGCAAGTTGCACCTAAAGGGATCCCCCCTCTTGGAATTCACGAATCACAAACGGTAAGACGATTGTTTTTCCGCCAACCAGCTCGGTTTGAGTATTCAGATACGGTTATAAAATATGAAATAAATGAGCTGATCACCAACGAAGAACTGCTGAAGGTGTTAGTACAATCTAACTACTGGAAAAAATATGGACCAATAGAAATTTTAGCTGTCTTTACTAAATATGTTGAAGACGAGGTTAGTGGGACGTCGCTAAACAACTGAATGTCATGTTTAATTTTTTGTTTTTTTGTTGATGTAACCTTTATATGTTTACGGCGTGTTTAATTCCCATAATAAAGTTGAATGCGTTGTTTCAGTGGTCCAAAAATTTAATTGTTAAAAGGGTTCATTTCGTAGTTTTTTGGATTTTGAGACTTTGTTTTGACGTGTTAGTTGACGGAACTGGGGAACGGGACTATTTTTTTTGGATTCTTTGACGTCCAAACATGAGAAATGGCCGCCCTCCATTGTCTCAGGGCACAGGCACACCCACGCAAAAAAATCCCAAACATGGGTACTTGAACATGGAAAAAGGGTTCATTTCCTATTTTTTTCGATTTTGAGGCTTTGTTTTGACGTGTTAGTTGACGGAACTGGGGAACGAGACTATTTTGTTTGGATTCTTTGACGTCGAAACATGAGAAATGGCCGCCCTCCATTGTCTCAGGGCACAGGCACACCCACGCAAAAAAATCCCAAACATGGGTACTTGAACATGGAAAAAGGGTTCATTTCCTATTTTTTTCGATTTTGAGGCTTTGTTTTGACGTGTTAGTTGACGGAACTGGGGAACGGGACTATTTTTTTTGGATTGTTTGACGTCCAAACATGAGAAATGGCCGCCCTCCATTGTCTCAGGGCACAGGCACACCCACGCAAAAAAATCCCAAACATGGGTACTTGAACATGGAAAAAGGGTTCATTTCCTATTTTTTTCAATTTTGAGGCTTTGTTTTGACGTGTTAGTTGACGGAACTGGGGAACGGGACTATTTTTTTTTTATTCTTTGACGTCCAAACATGAGAACTGGGGAACGGGACTATTTCCTGATTTATTAATTATTTTAAAAACTTTTATTTTTTATGTAATTCTTACAAACAAAACTCATGATTCTAGGTTCCCTTTTTTTAAAAATAAATTTAAAACAACCGTAAACTTCGCTTAAGGACCACAAACAATCGGAATAACAAACTATATTATAAAATAATAAACTGTGCAAAACACGCCAACTATATTAAACAAAAACTGTAATAATTACAAATATTCATGTCAACTACAACACAACAATATAAATACAATGATCAATGGTCCGTGCGGCGTCTCTGACGAGCCCTGACCGTCCCATCAGCACTGGGTCCCCCTCTCGCGATCGTCAGGCAGTCCTGCATAATGTCATATAACTCTGTGCCTGCAGTGACTATCCTAAGGTTGAGCACACGCTCCAACCTCTGTGCAATCGCCTCATATCCCTCGTAATCATCCTGTCAAAGTCAGTAAAAACATTTATTATGAAATTCAAAATAAACAACAACTCATAAAACATTAAACGCGCAAATAATCTTACCACATATGGAGGGGGGTCAAATGCCACTGGAACCTGGGGGCTGGGCGGCTGTATGTAGTCCTCAGGGTCTGCAGCTGGTGCATCCCTCTGCTGGTCAGTTGCCTGGGTCGGTGTCATGAAAGGGTGAGATATGCGGAAAAACCACTCAATGTAATCCGCAGATACCTGCCCAGGCACTAAACAAGGCTGACCCGCAGGTAGTAAGTGATCCGCAAACTCCATCCACCTGTCATCTATCTGCTCCTGTGACAATCGTGCACTAGCAGGCGGCGGAGGGATGCTCTGGATGTAACCGAACTGGCGTACCACCCTCTCCGGTCGAACTGCGACGATCATAGGACCCCATCTGAGCTGACCCTGGAACGATGAAATCTCCTGAAACGCCCTAACACCCCGATGCTCCGTGTACGGCAACCAGGACACATCTGTGACAGTCAAACCATCACAACGTGCCCTGTAGGGTGCTCCTGTGATGCCCTTCATGTGCGCCTTCGACGTCAACCACCGGGAAGCACGTGGGGACGTCTCCTGGTATGTGTCGTCAGTCACGCACTGATGCACACTAGGGAAGTGCTCATAGATCCAGCACTACACAATAATTGAGGTTAACATAACATAAAAACATGTTTAAATCATAATCGAACCTAACATATTAATAAACACAAAATTTACCTGAAGTAACGTCAAGTACCCCGCAAGCTGTCGGGTGGTGGTCCTACAAGCCTCATCTAACTGGTCATACATATGAACCAGCGCGGCAACCCCCCAAGCGTAACCACCACTATGAGCGAGGTCCCGGAAAGCGTCAAGGTGGACCACATGCACGTATGTTGCACTCTTATTAGCAAAAAGAGTGCAACCGACAAGGTGCAGCAGATAAGCGCGAGCTGCGACAATCCACCGCCGGGCCTGACATCTGGTCTCATAAATGTCACGAACCCATCCTAATCGTACATATGCTCCACGTGTGAGCGCTGTCTCGGCTCTGGCCTCCTCCGCAGACACTTCCAGCAACTCCGTGAGCAAGAATCTGGCCTCCTCCGTAGAAAGAGCGTGGAAACTGTGCAAGGCGCCAGTGATCGGCAAATGTAGAATGGACGACACATCATCCAATGTGATCGTCAGCTCTCCTACTGGAAGGTGGAAGGTGCTAGTCTCACTGTGCCACCTCTCCACAAATGCGGATATAAGTCCAGGATCGCCAGTAATAACTGAACAATCTATCAGTGGACTTAATCCTGTGGCAGCCACCAGGCCTTCAATCTCAGGCACTGGCCTCCCAATCAGTGTCAGCTTCCTCCCATGTGACACTAACTTCAAATCAGGACGTTCCTGATTTGAAGTACAAATTATACAATTATTAAAAAAAAATTAATCATAAACAAATAAATAAACAATGACAAATAATTAACAAATTAAAATACCTGTCCACTCCACACGGCATGTGCAACATGCTCGGCAAATGATGTGAGCACTGACGGGTCACGTGGACCACCAGGGAATCCCTCTGCAGCATCATCACCATCTGACCCCTCACCACTATCAGCACCCTGTGCGTCCGCACGCATCTCAGGTGCCTCCGTAGGCTGCTCAGGGACATCATCAGTGATGTCAGCGACGTCCTCAGCCATATCACGTCCCTCCGTAGTCATCTGATGAACGCGTAGCCTACGGGCTGAGGCAGTAGGCCTACGCCTCTCGGGAACATCGCCAGCATCCTCGCCAGCAGCTCTATCTCTGCCTACAAATCTACCTATGGCACGACCTAAACCTCGTGTTCTGGCCATGATCTGTAAATCATGTCGAACACGTTTTTTTTTCGGTCAAAATATACACAATTTTCTTTATAAAAAATCAACTTTATTTATAAACAAATAAGACTAACTTAAATTAAATCATTTTCACACATACACGACCTAATTTAAAAAAAAAAAATTAAACAACTTCATTTATATAAAAAAAACAACTAATGTAAAATAAAATTATTAATAAACATGCACAACTTAATTTTTTTTAAAAAAAAATAAACAACTTCATTTATATAAAAAAAAACAACTAATGTAAAATAAAATTATTAATAAACATGCACAACTTAATTTTTTTAAAAAAAAATTAAACAACTTCATTTATAAAAAAAAAAAAAAACACAACTAATATAAAAATAATTCATTACTAAACATCCACAACTTAATTTTTTAAAAAAATTAAACAACTAATGTAAAATAAAATTATTAATAAACATGCACAACTTAATTTTTTTTTAAAAAAATTAAACAACTTCATTTATAAAAAAAAAAAAAAACACAACTATTATTTAAATTATTCATTACTAAACTTCCCCAACTTAATTTTTAAAAAAATTAACCACCTAATGTAAAAAAAAAAATTATTAGTAAACATCCACAATTTTTTTAGTAAATAAAATACTTCATTTATAATAAAATAAACTAATTAATTATAAAAAATTAGTATTTTTATAAAACTTCCAAAACACACAACTTTAATTATAAAAATAGACAACTTCATTTTTAAAGAAAAAACACTAATTTAAAAAAAAACAATAAACAAAAACAAACACAACTACTTTTATAAAAAAAAATTAATTTACAAATTAATATTTAGTAAAAATACACAATTTAAATTATAAAAAAAATATGACATCAAAAACCCAAACTTCATTTTTCATAAAATCTAAAAAACAAAATAACCAAAATAAATAAAATAATTCATTTAAAAAAAACAAAACAATTTCTGTTTAAAAAAAATTTAAAAAAAAAAACACAAAAAAAAAACAAAAAAACCACTTCCGGAAGAAGTGGTTCTTCCGGAAACACTCCGGAAGAAGGGTTCTTCCGGAAAGGTCTTCCGGAAGTTTGAAACTTCTTCCGGAAGTGCGAGTCTTCCAGAATTCTTCCGGATGAACCACTTCTTCCGGAAAGTTCCCGGAAGACGTTTTCCGGAAGAAGTGTTCTTCCGGAAGACTTTTGGTTACTTCCGGAAGAACACTTCTTCCGGAAACTTTCCGGAAAACGTTCTTCCGGAACTTCCGGAAGAACCCCTAAGGGGTCTTCCGGAAGACTCCTCCGTCAGCGATTTCCGCCATTTTTTCCGGCGTCCTCTCGTCTTCTCCCCTCTCGTCTTCTACCCTAGGTTTCGTCTTCTACCCTAAGGTTCCACTAACCTAACGTTACACTAACCTACCCTAATGTAGTGCATAACAAAACCAAAGCTAAGAAGAAGGCCACCTACCTCGAAGCAAATGGGTCCAAGGGCTGTCGGAGAAGCTCGCGGAGAAGAAGCTTGTCGGGGAAGAGAGAAGAGAAGAAGCTTTTTGCGGAAGAGCCACAGTGAGAAAAAGAGAGAATGCTTCCGGGAAGAAAAGAAATGCTTTTTATATTTTTAACTGAAGGGCAAAATTGACCTTTCATTGAATTGCTGGGTGCACCAGCAATATTGCTGGGTGCACCTAGCATATCCCCATGTTAAAAATGCAAGGCCCAAGATAAAACCCATAATTTAATTCCTCGTCCAATATACATAAACGTTGCCCATTTTAATAAACTTTGTTTACACACATTTTAAAATTACTATTTAATTTAATTTTAACTAAAGATCAAATAATAAATTCTAAAGTATTAAATTAAATACTTGACATAATTTTTTTCATATGTAAAAGTACAACTAATTACTATAATTCAATTCATTTTTATTTAATTTATATATACATATATATTAAATGCTTAAAAAACATATAATAATAAACTTTGTTATTTTAAAGTTCAAATAGCATGCTTCTTGAAATTTCAAACTTCATTATTTAAACTTCATGTCCCTTACATGACATGGACTTACGTTTTGAAGTACTGAATCCATCATAAAGTTAGATAAGAAGGTTGCAACGTAGAATCTAAATCACTTAAAACATAAGAGTATTTGAAAACACAAATTAATTGACAATATTATAAATAAACTGTTCAATATAACAACTAATAATACTGCTGAAATTAGTAATGTATTAGTGAATTTTCTCTAAAAATTGTTCCCTAGGTTTATGTTGTCATCATCCATGAAATCTTCCTCCAATGACAATTTTGTATCAATTCCTCTATTTGAACTTGTTATAGAAGATGTTTAAGTTGCTTCCTAATTTTGATGTTTAATAATTGAAATTAGTGAAGCTATAGGTCCAGGTTGTTTCACTAGCATAACTACAGCTTGCTTCTAAGCATATTCAATTGTTATTTTGGCATTTTCCTAATAAATGAATTTGAATATTATAATTTTACCTAAAACTATTCTCAACAACATAGTTAAAAATTAAATAACAAACCTTATTTTCCAAAGACTACTCAACATGATGGAACATCCTCACAATTTCATTGTCATGACATATTTTAGCTACCGTAAAAGCACCATCAAGTTTTAAATCTCTTGATCCTGAAGGTGTGTCTATTGAAAATAACATTTCCTTCCCAATTAGCTAATTCAGTAGAAGAGGATATTCACTTGAAGGAGGTTCTTGTGAGGATAATATGTAACCTTCTTATGTAACATTCTCATTGCTATTCTTGTACATGTATCTGTGTGATATTAGGAAATGAATTTCGGTTTTATTATACCTATATTTGATCAATAAGGTCTTTGCATGACATTTTCATTAGATTTTCAACATCAAAATCAGGGAGCTTGAAGCAAGTATTAGCAGATCCATCTAACACTTGAACATTAACTAGGAAAAACACACCAAAAGCAAGCATTATAGCTTCCATGTTAATTACTTGACCATTAATGGAATAACAAATGTAAATATGGAAAAAATTTGATTAAGCAATTCTTTCCCGTGGAATCATTTCATGTGAAGATACACCCGGAGTTTTTCTTTTCTTGATTTAGTAAATTACCTCAAACTAGCAACTTTCTTGAATCAAGGACAAAATTTTGGACCAAACAACACAAACTCCTCCCTTGATTAAACAAATAACATACAATATAGTAGCATATTTGGAACAAAACTTTGATAATTTAATTATTAACTTTCAATTTTGAAAATAAAAAGTTTTGAACAATATAGTTACCCATGGTTTGTGATACAAATCAACAATCTTCTTCTTAGTTTTCCTAATAAAAAATTTCTCATTTAACATTTGGGCAAATCTGGCAAGACATACATATTGAATTTCTGAAGGCAACTCAACTCCATCAACTTTTATTTTTGACTAATTTAAATTAAGTATGAATTACATATAAACTATACCTATTTTTTAAATAATTTTTCTCAGTCATTTCTTCATTGAATAAAATGTTACTCAACCTGGGAACAATTCATATAACTACATGCCCTATAAAATGGTACGACATATATATTTTAATATATTTAATAATTGATCTTACACACTAATTGGCCAACACTAACCAACAATTGTTTTGATTGATTATAAACAACAATAATATGAGGATAACTTTAATTCTAACCAAACAAAATAGCATCAAATGGGATTATCTTAGCATATTGAATCCCCAAAATAGGTTGGGAGCAAAGGTTGTTTTTGCAAAAATGGTTGAACCGTATTTGCATAGTCATCACACAAAACACATTCCATTTGACCCCTATTCAAAAAACATGTATTTAACATTATTGATAATCTGCAATCATAAAGCAACATATATATATATATATATATATATATATATATATATATATATATATATATATATATATATATATTATGAATAATAATATTTTTATGAATGTGTGCTTTCATCTCATCAGTAAGTTTCAAGTGAATCTTTTTGACATATCTTTCATGTTTCAAATAAGTTTTGATAGAAGAAAATTTAATGATTACTCCATCAACATCTAAAAAAACAATATCCAAATTCCCGCTATTAGCAGAAATTAGATTAATTTTACATAAATGTATAAGTACTAATGTTGATCTATATTGTATGATCTATTACATAAGATGCATCTTTTTTAAGCTTCATGATATTACTACTTTCAATGAGGTAAAACATTTTGTTGTGTATCTATAACAGTCAATGGTTGTTACCACAAAACATGTAGTTAAAAGCAACTTGTAATTATGATTAGTCACCCTCCATAATAATTTATCACAACAAGGTTTTTGAAAATACACATTTCTCCTTCTAAATCTAAATTCAATAGGTTGAAGACATCCTCTCTCACAGATAGTTGTATCTTAGAATCTTGTTAAGCTATAATGAATTTTGACCTTTGAGTCAATGAGGACTATGTGTAAGTAATCAATCTTTTTATTGTCCTTGTCGTTACAATGATTCAAAAGTCAAATTGGTTGTGTCTTGATTAACCACGAGGGTAGAGTAGGGTGCACTTTTTTTTATTTGCTTGAGTTGAAAAAACCCATTTTTTGAACATAGATAATGCACAACATTAGAATAGAATAGGAACCAACTGTCTAGAGATAAATCAATTTAACATAAAAGTACTCTATAGAATTAGGAGAAATACATGTTATAATCTTATTTGGTAACAAATGATTAACTAACCCTGACAAATGATTAGTAAGAAAACAAGGGTGAGAAGCCTCGGGTGCAAGACATCTTGTAATTGAAATTAAATCTCACAAATTTTTGTCTGAGAATCACAACTAAGGTTTTGAGGAATATATCTTTTCTATTTCCCAGTCTTCTTCTTCAGACCACAACAACATGGTAGACCTATATGAGTAGAATACATTACTTGAGCTATTAATGTTAAAAAAATAATAATTTTAAATTAAATAAAGGAATTTGGGATTCAGAACATCTATCATTTTCCAGATATTAGGAGGTTTTTGCAGCTTGGGTGATAAGACAAAATCTTTGGGTGGTTCACAATTTTTTTACCTACCCTTACCATAGCAACCATGACCAAAATAAAGAAAGCTTAAACCTTATTTTATGTGGTGTATTATTGTTAATAAAATGTAGCCTACACAATTGACCAGACATTTTCTTTACAATAATGTCTCTACTAACATCCATGTTGTCTACATCACCTACTACCAAACCCGCTACATCATCTGAAATAGGAAGATTGTATAATCCTTAAAAGGTATGTTTTGTGGAAAAAAAGGATTTTGTCAGTGGGCTGAGGTGATGATACGTGTCAAAACCTACCCCAACAATGATTTCAAGGTGTTAAAGATAAAGATAACTTACAAGTTGAGAAATGCTAGAAACAAAATTTTTGACATACTTTTTTTAACACCTACTCTTTAATTGATTGAAATTTATTGACAAATTTTGGCGGATCTGACATTAAATTTTAATGTTTTCTTATACTGATTTTGAATAAATTTTAATGTAACTAGTTTTTCATTAAACCTGTGACCTGCGGGTTTTCACTTTCAATTGGATGTGTTAGAAATAATGACAATAATTAGGTGAATTGGTTCCAAATCGATTTATGGTCTCAAATAAACAATTTTCACAAATACTTTCCTTAATCCAATTAATCCAAGAGATTTAGGTGTGTTTCAAATACTCTTTGATTCCTTAAACTCAATCAAACACTTACCAAAATATGAACAACAATTATTCAAAGCTCAAAGGGTAAGAAACTTATGTAAGAAGCAATACAAGAGACTAAAGGTTAGAGGAAAAGATACATACAACAATTTTGTAGAAGCAAACTTCATTGCTTCATAATGATGAATCAAGATTGATTTATGATGATGAATCAAGATTGATTCAAGGTGTTTTGATGATAACAAAGATGATGACAAAAAGTTCATGAGAATGATTTCAAGATTGAGTCAAGAACAATTCAAGAATTAAGAGAAAGATTCAAGAGAAAGTTTCATCAAGAAGATTCAAGATTCAAGAATAATCAAGATCAAGATTCAAGACTCAAAGATTCAAGAATCAAGAGAAGACTTAATCAAGATAATTATTAAAAAGTTTTTCAAAACATTGAGTAGCACAAGAAGTTTTCACAAAATCATTACCAAAGAGTTTTACTCTCTGGTAATCGATTACCAGATTATAGTAATCGATTACCAGTGGTTTTAAAACGTTAAGATTTTCAAAATTCAAAATGAAGAGTCACATCTATTAATGTGTAACTGATTACACCTTTATGGTAATCGATTATCAGTGACTGTTTTCAAAAAATTCATTTCCAAAAGTCACATTTCTTTAAGTGACTTGTTTCTGAAAATTCTTTCAAAAGTCATATCTTTTTAAGTGATTAGTTTTAAAGGAATTGCTAAGAATTACAGGTTTTGACTTGAGTCATCAAGAAACTATAAATATGTGACCTTGGCATGAAACATGAATTTAATCAAATTATTCATATCAATCATCTCTTTCAATCATTCTATCTTTCAATCTATCTTTCAACATCTTCTTTCATTTCTTTCAGAACTTTCTGATTTCATCTTCTCTTCATCTTTCTAAAAGTTTTTGTTCAAAACTTTATCTTCCAAGAAAAGTTCTTTGTTAAAAAACTTGTGCTATTCATCTTTTTCATTCCCTTCTCCCTTTGTCAAAAAGAATTCACCAAGGACTAACCGCCTGAATTCTTTTTGTGTCTCTCTTCTCCCTTTTCCAAAAGAACGAAAGACTAACCACCTGAATTCTTTTATGTCTCCCTTCTCCCTTGTCAAAGAATTCAAAATGACACAGTCTGAGAATTCTTTTGATTCTTCCCTTTCCCATAAACAAAAGATTTCAAAGGACTAACTGCCTGAGAATTCTTTTGTTTCCCCATTCACAAAGTTTCGAAGGACTAACTGCCTGAGAACTTTGTCTTAACCCATTGGAGGGTACATCCTTTGTGGTACAAGTAGAGGGTACATCTACTTGGGTTGTTGTGACTGAGAACAAGAGAGGGTACATCTCTTGTGGATCAGTTCTAGTGGAGGGTACATCCACTAGGTTGTTCAAAGAGAACAAGGGAGGGTACATCCTTTGTGGATCTTTGCTTGTAAAAGGATTTTTACAAGGTTGAAAAGAAATCTCAAGGACCGCAGATCGCTTGGGGACTGGATGTAGGCACTGGTTATTGCCGAACCAGTATAAAACTCTTGTGTGTTTGTCTTCTTCTTCCCTACTCTTTTAATTTTCGCTGTGCACTTTAATTACCGCTTTTACTTTTGGTTATGTTTATATTTATGTTCTTTACTTTCTTAACAACATAGTAAAAGCCTAAGAAGGGTAAATTTTAATTAGTAAAGGTTCATTAATAATTAATTCACCCCCCTTCTTAATTATTCCGAGGCCACTAGATCCAACAAATTTATATTGGTTCAATTTCAAAGAAATCTACATCCAGTTGATCCAAGTAACCCACTTGAAAATTTCCACTATAACCTTGAGTTACAAACAAACTCACAAGCAAATGCACACCCTAAATGTCTAAACTCTACAAAACCTATCAAAATCTAAACCTTCATGCAATAAACCCACTACATGCACACCGTTGAGAAACCTATCAAAATCTAAACCTTCACTTAAAGTTCGTAGACCATGTTTTTTTCCGGTTTTTTTGACGTTTTCCTCAAATAAACATTGGTGGCGACTCCGCGCATTTTCCTTTCTTGGAAGACGCACCCGTGAGTCCTGCGTCGCCCTCCCTCCGAAGGGTAGGTTGCGACAGTTGGCGACTCCACTGGGGACGGTTTTTAGAGAGTTAGGCCTTATAATCTCGTGCAATATTATGACTTCCTCTTTTGTCAGTTTCCTTTTATTTCTCTTACGTTCTTGTATGTAACTCTTTGATGCTTTTAGTGTGTTTTTAAAATGTATGCATGAGGTAAATATTTATTCATTTGATGCACATAAACACCAACACTATTTGCAAACACGGTGAGTTGAAAAGGGGCCCTATACCCGGGTCCATGGGAACATAAGGAGTGGAGGTGAATCTCTGGTCATGCTAGGTCTCCGACTTGCTTGATAACAGTGAACCCTCATCTAGATTTTTTCTCTTTGATAACACATTGTTGCTAGTAGTCCCTACTGCCGCAATATGTTCTTCAAAGGGGATGATACCTCTAGAGACCATCAAGAGAGATATGACCACCTTGGGAATTATCACTAAAAGCCCTTTTAGTTTCCTCCTGTGTAGGTCCCTAAAATAGGGGCACGGAGCAAACACGCTACGTGCCCTTTTAAACACTGCCATGCATATAGCCTAAATGTCATGTACGTCTTTGCTGTATGATTATTTATGGATATTGCCATACTGTGTACATCCCCGTGTTACGCTTTTGCGCGTCTGCATCATGTCGTCACACATGCATTGTATGTTGGTCTTGTCTTTTGTCACGGGAAGCCGGAAGGTCCATATCACCTTCTTAACTGTACACATGGGGCACTGTGCCCCCAAATGTGCAAGTAAGAAGATATGATTTTTCGGTCTCTCGTGTCCGTAAATGCATTCATATCATGCACCGCATAAGCATCTCTTCAAGGCATCATAATGAACATATCGTTCCTGCATTTGTCTGTTATCATATTCCTGCATCACATTTTGCATGAGTCATTGCATCATCATGCATATGCATTCAACATACTTTTTGTTCTACAAACTGCATACCTTTTGTTTTCATGCATGATCCTTGCATTTTCCTTTGCAAAACAAAAACAAAAAAAGGAAGCATGAAAATTCACGCTACATTCTTAGTTGCATGTGTTAGGTACCATGAGCCAACCATGTTGGGATCATAAACCCATTTCTAAAAAAAAAAAACACAACAACAAAACAAAATGATTGAGCATGGTACCTAATGCGTGGTTAACTAGGAAATTATGTTTCTTCGGGCATCTCAATCTCATAATTACATTTTCCATGCATAGCTTAAAGTATTCCTGAGTCTTTCATCCCTATGAAATGTTGTTGAAGTATTGGCGATCGAAATTGCCATTCCTTGGATTATAGGGTTGAACCAAGCTCATGCTTTTACGAAAAGGTTCATCAAGTCAAGTTGAAGTATAAAAGTAACCATCTTGCAAAAATTGAGGCAAAAGATGGATCGAGTTACATCGCTGCTTCGTCTACTGCCAAACACATTTAGGACTGTTGATGTCCTTATTACTTCCAGTTTCACCTTGACAAAGATGTAATGGACCATGTTAAAAATCTAAATTGATTCAACCCCATGTCCTGCGTAAAAATTCGCAATACTTCAACTGTGCATCATTCATATACATCCATGCTTTTCATTGGTTGCATTGTTCATTGCATTCTTTCCTTGAAAAAAAAACGAACTTAATAATTGTTATAAAAAAGAAAAGAACATGCTTTATGGTGCCCTTACCGAACCCGTGCTAGAGCTAGAGTAATGGGAGAAGTAGAGGAGGTGCATGAGCAGATGGAGGCCGACATGGAGGCCATGAAAGAGCAAATGGCCATAATGATGGAGGCCATGATGAGCATGAAGAAGATAATAGAAGCCAATGCGGTTGCAGTTGCCGCTACCCACGTTGTTGCTAAGGTGAACCCGACGTCCCCATCCGACATCAACCAAATGAATCATCCAACCTCAGATATGGTAGGCAAAGATTTGGGAAGTACGGGCGGCCCCCATGATGTGCAAATTCAAAACGAGCACGCCTTCCCGCCATATGGCTTGCCTCTCAACTATATGCCACCCAATATGGCGTACACTCCCAATGAGAATGTCAATAACTGCATTCCTATACCCATTGAGAGCCAACAACCCCAAACTGATCATGCCCATGTCTCTTAAACCGTGGGGGAGACACATGAAATTCCCCACCACAATCTAGCCGACTTCGAGCCTTGCCTCAGATATGCCACTGAAAGGCAAGCAGTTGGTGATATACCCCTGCAAAACACATTGGAGGGCCCTCAGTATCACCCACAACCACACCTCTCACATTCCACAACGATTAAAAACCCTCATGCTATGGTGGAAATGGGAAAGTTGGATCATCTAAAGGAAAGGGCTCAGGGCCATTGAAGGAGGTGAAGATTATGCCTTTGTTAACCTAGAAGAGTTGTTCCTAGTACCTAATTTCATCACCCCTCTCAAGTTCAAAGGTGCCGGACTTTGTCAAAGTACAAGAGGACTACTTGCCCCAAGAACCATATGAAGATGTATTGTCGGAAGACGGGGGCATACGCAAAAGATGAGGAACTACTGATACATTTCTTCCAAGAAGGTCTTACTGGGGTAGCTGTTACCTGGTACACTAACTTGGGAGCTTCCCGAGTCCATTCTTGGAAGGACCTAATGGTTTCCTTTGTTAGGCAGTATCAGTATAATTCTGATATGGCTCAGGATAGGATACAACTATAGAACATATGCAAAAAGGGGGCATGAATCTTTCAAAGAATACACCCAAAGGTGGAAAGATCTGGTAGCCCAAGTGGCACCCCCAATGACGAAAAGGGAGATGATAATCATGATGGTAGACACATTTGTAGAAGCAAAGCTTCATGGTGAATCAAAGGTGAATCAAAGGTGTTTTGATGATAACAATGATGATAACAAAAGATGATGACAAAGGTGATGACAAAAAGCTCAAAGATCAATCAAAGAAAAACTCAAGTGAATCAAGAACAATTCAAGAGTTCAAGATATAATCAAGAAGAATTCAAGACTCAAGAAGAAAGTTAAGAGTCAAGAATCAAGATTTAAGGTTTGAGATCTCAAGAATCAAGATCAAGATTCAAGACTCAAGATTCAAGAATCAAGAGAAGGCTTAATCAAGATAAGTATGAAAAGTTTTTCTCAAAAATTGAGTAGCACATGATTTTTCTCAAAACATGTTTACCAAAGAGTTTTTACTCTCTGGTAATCGATTACCAGATTGGTGTAATCGATTACCAGTAGCAAAATTTTTTTGAAAAAGTTTTCAAACTGAATTTACAACGTTCCAATTAATTTCAAAAAGTTGTAATCGATTACAATGTTTTGGTAATTGATTACCAGTGCCTTTGAACGTTGAAATTCAAATTCAAAAGTGAAGAGTCACATCCTTTCACATAAAAGCTTTGTGTAATCGATTACACTAATTTGGTAATCGATTACCAGTGATTGTTTCTGAATAAAATCAAAAGATGTAACTCTTCAAATAGTTTTTGACCTTTTCAAATTGGTTTTTAAGTTTTTCTAAAAGTCATAACTCTTCTAATGGTTGTCTTGACCAGACATGAAGAGTCTATAAAAGCAAGGCTTTGTTTTGCATTTCTAATAATCTTGAATACTTTTTCAATCAATCTATTACAATTCTTTACAAGCCTTGAATCTCTTTGAACTTCCTGTTCTTCTTCTTCTTCTTTGTACCAAAAGATTTCCAAAGTTTTCTGGTTTTCTAAACCTTGAAAACTTGTGCTATTCATCTTTTCTTTCTCTTCTCCCTTTGCCAAAAAGAATTCGCCAAGGACTAACCGCTTGAATTCTTTTGTGTCTCCCTTCTCCCTTGTCAAATAATTCAAAATGACACCATCTGAGAATTCTTTTGATTCTTCCCATTCCCTTATACAAAAGTGTTCAAAGGACTAACCGCCCGAGAATTCTTTTGTATCCCCATTCACAAAGTATCAAAGGTTTAATAGCCTGAGATCTTTGTCTAAACACATTGGAGGGTACATCCTTTGTGGTACAAGTAGAAGGTACATCTACTTGGGTTTGACTGAGAACTAGAGAGGGTACATCTCTTGTGGATCAGTTCTAGTGGAGGGTACATCCACTAGGGTTTCAAAGAGAACAAGGGAGGGTACATCCCTTGTGGATCTTTGCTTGTAAAAGGATTTTTACAAGGTTGAAAGAAATCTCAAGGACCGCAGGTCGCTTGGGGACTGGATGTAGGCACGGGTTGTTGCCGAACCAGTATAAAAACTCTTGTGTGTTTGTCTCCTTCTTCCCTACTCTTTTACTTTCCGCTGTGCATTTAATTTTCGCTTTTACTTTATGTTAAGTTTCTCTTCTACTCCTCATTCTCTTAACATTTTAGTAAAAGCCTTAGAAGATTAATTTTTAATTAGTAAAGGTTTAGGAATAATTAATTCAACCCCCCCTTTTTAATTATTCTAAGGCCACTTGATCCAACAACATTACCAGTATTCTACTATGAAAAATGGTGGGGTACGCACCTTCAAGCTTTACGGATTTGGTCTTCACCGGTGAAAGGATCAAAGTGGGTCTGGAAAGAGGTAAATCTGACCATCTTGCTTTGATAAATGCAAAAAAAAAACTGGGGCAAATGAAGAGGGTGAGAATGAAGGAGAAACCCATGCTGCAACTGCCATTCCTATACGACCAAGTTTCCCACTGACCCAACAACCCTTCTCCTTACCCACCACCCAGTTATCCACAAAGGTCATACCTAAATCAACCACAAAACCCACCTACCACACAACCAACACGAACACCACCTTTAGCCCAAACCAAAACACCAACCAAAAATGAATTTTGCAGCGAAAAAGCCTGTAGAATTCACCCCAATTTTGGTGTCCTATGCTGACTTGCTCCCATATCTACTTGATAATTCAATGGTAGCCATAACCCCAACCAAGGTTCTCAACCTCCATTTTTCTGAGGATACGACTCAAATGCAACATGTGCTTATCATGGAGGAGCCCCGGGGCATTCCATTGAGCATTGTAGGGCCCTGAAGCATAAGGTGCAAGGTCTAATTGATGCGGGCTGGCTAGAATTTGAGGAGAATAACTTGTGAATCCTAACATTGACAAACGACACCACACATGGGGTAATTTTGAAAGCTGTTGTTAGATGTCTCTAATGACTCATCAGGATTTTCAAGTTTATGCCATTATTATAAACCGTAGTTACAAAGCTAAATAAAATGGATAAATCTGACATCTTTGTCCCTCATCCTCTCATAAACACATCTTTGCTTATTCAACTTCCACCGGAATGTGAGTGCAAGCCATTGGTCTGTTTGCTCAAGCGACCTGCGCTCCTGAGTGTTGACTTCCAAGACCGTTCAATCAGAGATTACTCGTCTTGCACGTTGGTGGGGGTGCCGTAAAACAATGAGTAAAGTTCAAAACAAATAAGTTTCAAAATAAAAGAGAAAAAAGTATTTGATTGACTGTGTTTTGAAATAAAAATATAGACATTCATGTGACCTCATTTTATCATTCCTAGAGAAGTGAGTTATCAAGAATAGGAGTCATTTGACTTAATCCATCAACTGAAAAAATCCTTCAACTATTTCTCATCCTTGGAAAATTCTTTTTGCAAGAATCAAACCCTATTTCATTCTTCCTTGCTACAAGGTTGTGAAAAACAAGACAACGATTGGTACCTCAAAGCCTTACACTGGGGAAATGAGGGACACCGTGCATGAGCCTCAAGCGAACCTAGGGGCCGATCAAAAGTTCTCACCTGTCGATGTTTTTAAACAAAAAAAGGGGGAGTGAAAAATCCTGGAATTTCAATGGATTCATTAAACATCAAACGACTCCATTGCCGTCACTCCAAAATGGTCAAGTGACTAAATCAAACGGAACAAACACTTTGAGGGAGTTCCCGGAGTGATTTGCAAAAAGATAGGATGAGGTTGCATGAATTATCACCTCTTTCAAAAGGACAGTCAATCTGTGTTTTACAAAAAATTAAATCAAAATCAAAATCACAAAATAGGGAAAAAATGCCATGAACATTGTATAACTTTCCATTATATTGCATTGTTTCATAAGAAGTCCGCATTTACCAAATTGCATGACAAAGGTTGCATGCATCTGCATCCCTAAAAATCATGTTAACTATATAGATTTCCTACATCTAATGTCCAATCTTTTGAATTTGGGATGATCAGCCCTCTCCTTGAGTCAATCTCTTGCTTTCTCATAAGGGTGGACCATTGGGTACTAGTACCCTCGCCTTCCGAGGGCTACACGTCTCACCATCAGAGGGCTGCACGCCCTCACCTTCAGAGGACTACACGTCCTCACCTTAAGAGGACTACACGTCCTCACCTTCAGAGGACTACACGTCCTCGCCTTCAGAGGACTACACGTCCTTGCCTTCAGAGGACTACACATCCTCGCCTTCAGAGGACTACACGTCCTCACCGTCGGAGGGCTACACACTCTCACTTTTAGTGGGCACACCCTTGCCTTCAGAGGACTACACGTCCTCGCCATCAGAGGACTAGACGTCCTCG
The DNA here is from genome assembly GCF_000004515.6 of Glycine max. Lineage (NCBI taxonomy): Eukaryota > Viridiplantae > Streptophyta > Magnoliopsida > Fabales > Fabaceae > Glycine > Glycine max. Next base: position 22,036,037 of record NC_038250.2, read on the forward strand.
CCTTCAGAGGACTTCACGTCCTCACCTTCAGAGGGCTGCACGCCCTCACCTTCAGAGGGCTACACGCCATTGCCATTGTAGGGCTACACGCCCTCACCTTCAGAGAATTACACGTCCTCACCGTCGGAGGGCTACATGCCCTCACCTTTAGTGGGCTACACGCCCTCGCCATTAGAGGACTACACGTCCTCGCCATCAGAGGACTACACATCCTCGCCTTCAGAGGACTTCACGTCCTCACCTTCAGAGGGCTACACACTTTCGCCTTCGTAGGACTACATGTCCTCACCTTTAGAGGGCTACACGCCCTCACCTTTAGAGGAATACACGTCTTCACCTTCAAAGGGCTACACACCCTCATCTTCAAAGGACTATACGTCCTCCCCTTGAGAGGACTACACGTCCTCGCCTTCGGAGGGCTACACGCCCTCACCTTCAAAGGACTACATGTCCCCCTTTTCAGAGGGCTACACGCCCTCGCCTTTGGAGGGCGACACGTCCTCGCTTTCGGAGGGCTGCACACTGTGGCGTCCCTAAATTAATGACTCGTTTAATAGTAATAATTTAAATAACAAAAACCATGGTAATTTTTTTTTTCTTCTTTTTCTTTTTCATTTCTTTCTCTTTTCACCATAACTAGGTTTAGAAGGAAAATCCTCACTATAGAGTCCTGAATGGCCAGTTCACAACTCTATTCGGAGTCATTTCTTTCTTACCGCTCATAATCTCTAAACTATTTTGCTGTTTCAAAAGGAAGAATGTACCAGCCATTACTTTAGGTCGTCACGTGAAAATAAAAGAATAAAATACGGTCGATAAACTCTTTTACAAATAAAGTTGCTAATGCTTTCTTTTCAAATAACAAGATTGATCATAAATGTATTCATCATTTAAAGCTGTCCAAAATATGGGAGTTTTACAAAATACATAGTGTCATCCAGAGCAAGGTGTCCACAGTGGTGGCTTCAGCCACATGTATACAATCATCAAATTCCTATTCATCAGGTCTACCCATACAAAAACAAAAAAGTAAACCTAACAGTCAGTCCTAGATACACCCACCCTCAAAAGTATACAAAACTAATCCAAAGAGCTGTCCACTAGGATGAAGAGCCTCCGCTAATCGCCATCTCCCCCGGGCCACTATCCTCTGTAGAGTCTGCCTCAGATGCCGACATGACTTCCTAGGGAGAATCCACCTCAAGTAGTGGATCCTCATCACCCTCTAGAAAGTCAAGGGCATCCACAGCAGGCTCAGGAGGTAGCTCCTCCAGATCCTCCTCAGGGTCTTCCTCGGATGACGTTACCTCGATCACTTGGACGGGCTCCACTAGACGATATGGTGTAGGCGTGGGTAGTATCCACTCCACCGTGCGCTGAAGCGTCCGTGCAGATTCATCTAGATGCACCAAAGAAGTAGCCGTGAATCGAATGGTGCCCCGAAATCGGCACCTCGTGTTGCCTTCGAGGGTCTCCCAAGCTCCCTCTAGGCACTCCATCTCCACTCGATCATGGATTAGCTGTGCCGCCATCACGATCTACAAGAAGGAAAAGAAAGGGGTAGACTCTTTCACAAGAATCTAACTATGCCGCAACACAATGCGTCTCATAACCACTACATGCAATTAAAAGGGGTATCTTAAGGCTTTTCATCCCTGGTAATCGATTACACAGACTTGGTAATCGATTACCAGAGGCTAAACTCGAATTACACAGCCTCAGAACATGAAAACCTGAAAAAGGCACTGTGTAATCGATTACACATGCCTGGTAATCGATTACCAGTGACCCATTCCTCTGTGTAATCAATTACACAGACTGGTAATCGATTACCAGAGGCCTCTACAACCTGCTGCCTTCAATTCTAAGCCTGGTAATCGATTACACCCCCTTGGTAATCGATTACCAGAAGCCTTCATGGCTTCCTGACCTCGTTTTCAAGCCTGGTAATCGATTACACCCCCTTGGTAATCGATTACCAAAGACCATCTTAGCCTCCTGTCTTCATTTTTAAGCCTTGTAATCGATTACCCACCCTTGGTAATCGATTACCAGAGGCCATAACCCATATATCACACAAGATTCACAGCTGGCCAGCCACCACAAGCCTCCTTGCTTTGTGGTCTTTGTTCCTTTTATCTGTTGACTGTCAGGAGCTCGCCTGTTTAGGTACATCACAGGTTCTCACTGACCGACTATGCTCGGGTTGGGTCGGGATTGGTCAAGCTTGGTTTTGGGCAATAGCACCCAACCTGACGTCCCCAAGGTCTCCTGACCCCCGCGACATATCTCTAGGTACCACTCTGTGGTCAACGAATAAAAGCAGGAAGTTTCACCCTTCTACACTTCCTCATCTCAAGCTTGTAGGATTATGGGGTACCCATCACATGTGGTACTAGGTGGTGGTCGGGCGATGGTGCACAAAAAGTTTTCCACATCCACAAAGCGCGCATAAACCCACCATCCCCTGTTGCCCACCTCCAACTGAGCTCACGTACTCCCACGTAGCCCATATCCTCATTTCTCTCAACACCGGGTCCCCATCAATCCTCCCAAGCTTCCCCAACATCAAAGTAATACAACATCCAATCATCATGGACTAACAAAATCAAGCAAAACAGGGCAAAGGCAGAAAACTCTGCCCAAAACACAACTCAAAATCACAGCTTTTCTCACTTAAAGACCCCAGTAAAAATTCCTTCGTTCCAGTTTGTTAACCGTTGGATCGACTCGAAAATTTTACTGGAAGTCTCTAGTACATAAACCTACATTTTGACCGTTGGGATCTACTAGAAAATATCCAGAACTCCTTCTGCAATATTCTTTCCACAGCCAATCACACACAAGCATTTTTCTGCACTTGTGCAAAATTCTGCTGCACAATTTCACAGCAAAAATCTGCACAAAGAGCAGATTTCGAAAACCACACTTCCCCTCATCCAATCTTTCCCAAATCAAATCCTACAAGTCCCAAATCATGTATCAATCATGTCTAAACCAAAGTCAAGCTTCAAAACACAGCAACACAGAATCTAGGTGTCCAATACCCCTCCATTCAATGGGTTTTCTAGGTTTGAGAAGTGAAATTGAGAATGGGACAAATTTGAAGCAAACTCTCACTTCACACCAGTCCATAACATCGATTTAAACTTGTTCAAACTGGATTTACGCCTAAAATCTCACCGAATCAAAATTTGACTCTTCAACACCCAAATTTACCCTAGAAATGGCTCTTTGTTCACTTTGGTCATTTGTTTTTCTCTCTAGCACAGCCTAACCTTTCTCATAAGTCCTAAATGGCATTTCAAGCTAAGATTAACTCACTCTAACCTCTAAATACTACCAATTCCAGATTTGGCCTTCCAGCCCTCAAAAATTCACTCTTTTTCCACTCATAACACCACATTCTCATTTCTAACCCTAGGTTAACTCTACCCTTCATCTCTAACAGTTTTCCATAAGCGATTTCAGCACATGAACATCACAAGCATCATCATAAAAACCCTAAAACAGAATGGGTATGTTTAACTCATCCAAACATGGCAATTTCAACATGCTTTCAACAAGTTTCTTCACAAATAACTATCATGAAGCAGAAAACTAGCAAAACTACCCATCATATCTCCCAAAACCCCATACCCACGAAAATCAAGAGGGAAAGAAGTCCACCCAAACCTGAAATTTCGAAGTCCCACTCATAGACACGCACTTCACGACTCCGAAAATGCCCTCCTTTCGCGATTTGGAGCAGAAATGGGCACCAAAGGTTGAAGCTTTGTTGGGCAACAATGGTGGAGGAAGAAAAGAAGAAGAAGGCTGCGTGAGAGAGAGGGAGAGCTTCTGAAATTTCTTTTGGGCTGAGTGAGGAGAGAGAGAGAGAGGTGCTTTTTGGTTTTAAAAAGGTTTTTCTCTTTTTCTATTATTTTATTTAAGCTATGCCACATGTCTCCATTTGACTGGAGCAAAAAGGGCCCACTTTCTCTTTTGATTGTGACTCATACTCAGCCACAAAAAGTGAGAAAATCTGACCTTTGAAACGCTAAAATCCTGTCTCGGTTTGCGTGCCGTTTCTCTGGTTCCAATTCCTCGCGTTTCTCTGCGTCCGTCAGGGCCAGTTTTCGAAAGTAATCAATATATATATCAAAACGCTCAGAATAAAACCCCGAGCATGGTTCAGAGGTTGGTTTTGTTAAATTTTAAGTCGCACGCAAAACGATGATTTTTAAACTAATTAATTAAGAATCAACCCATAACCTCCCAGTTATGGACTTCTCTTCCTTAATTAGCCTAACCCGCATATCTTGCCCCCGCTATTCCTACTTCTACCAAGAACATATAGGCATATACACTGAATAATACTTATATATATAATCATTCGAAATACATCGTTTTCAAAAATTCCGGGTAGAAATTTCCAGGATGTCACACACACTCCCTTGCCTATAGAAGGCTAAGCGTCCTCGCTTTCAGAGGGCTCCACATCTGCACCTTAAGAGAATTTAAGGTCCTCTGCCCTAAAATGCTTAACTGAGACTTGCACTCCCGGTTAAGAGGCCAGTAGTTTCCTTTTATCAGTTCCTGGGCCACCCCCTGATATTGGAGGGCGCCAACTGTGTGAATACAACAAGAGAGGGAGGCTATCACGCATCTACTATGCATACCGGGGCAAGATTTCACCCATGCCACTGCAAAGACACGAGTGCGGATCATGCGCACCAACTTGACCATGCTTACACAGATATGGATGACGTTGCTTAGCAACATTCTGCGCAACGACCGTAATGCCGATCTCCCCCTGCGGAAGTATCAGTTGGTCTGTGTCGTCCCGACATAGGTAAGTATGCATATGGTTCAACTGATTTCTAATGCCATCTACTATTTCTAGGGATCGCGATCACAAGGCACCCAGTGGACCCGGAGGAGTCCGACAGGGCCTTGGGGTTTCCAGCTCTGGTTACGGGCCTCTGTCAGTCCTACAGGATGCCCGTCCCCCCAGCAAGGTCATGCCATCCTGACATAGGTAAGTACGCACGTGGCTTAACTGATTTCTGATGCCATCCACTATTTGCAGGGATCGCGCCCACAAGACATCCTGTGGACTCGGAGAAGTCCAACAGGGCCTTGGGGTTTCCAGCTCTGGTTACGGGCCTCTGTCAGTCCTACAGGGTGCCCATTTCCCCCAGCAAGGTCATGCCATCGTGACATAGGTAAGTATGCACTTCTCTCAACTGATTTTTGATGTCATCTATTGTTTGTAGGGATCGCGCCCGCAAGACACCCAGTGGACCCGGAGAAGTCCAACAGGGTCTTGGGGTTTCCAGCGCTGATTATGGGCCTTTGTCAGTTCTACAGAGTGCCCGTCACGCCCAGCAAGGTTATCAGGCCCCCTACTAACCAAGCTTTCATCAAGAAGTACTACGCCCCCCAGGTAGGCGTAGGGTGAGACACCACAGCAGCCTAGGGATGGCCGACAACGGGCAACAGGCGCACCGCCACCACCTCTAGAGTTCACCTCAGCTCATCCACAAAAAGGTTAGAGCGTTGCCTACGACACATGGCCGACCAATAGGCGACCAAGTCCAAAGCCAAAGGTAAGCAAAGTACTAGGTCCGTGACCGACAAGTCATCACGCGTCCAGCTCAAGACGTTAAAGAAGCGCTACTAGGAGGCAACCTAGTACCTTTTAAATTTCTGCTTGTTATTTGATCACCTTTGTTTCTCAAGTCATAGTAGGACACACCTAGTTGCTCATGATCCTAGGAATTTAAATAAAACAAGCACAAGCTCGGAAGGTAGTCATACCTCACAAAATATATGTATGTGTGTTTAGGTAGCAAGATACCTTGGATATGCATGTATGTAGCAAAAAGATACCTCACAATATATATATATGTATGTTTAGGTAGCAAGATACCTTGGATATGCGTGTATTGTGTGTGTGTGTGTGTGTCTGTTTAGGTAGCAAAATACCTCATGGAAAAAGAAAAAGAGAGAAAAAAGAAAAAAAAATAATAATAAGTTGTCTAGCTAAAAAACCAACATGCTTTTGAAAAGAGATAACTTCCAGCTTTTCTTTGAAAAGATTCACTGATTATAACCAGTTTTTGAAAAAATGTGTATACACCTGAAGGGTGAATGCTGTGAAAATTTTCCTGAATGCCCAAAATAGACTCGGATGAATGGATGAATTGATAAAAGAACATATTTTGGAAACACTGGGTTGACTAAAATAGAGGAAATGAATCCTAAGCCCTAGTGTCACATGACCATAAAAATTTGATGCTTGAGTGTCCACATAGGTGCATGCATGACCAGTTTTGCATAAAATATCCTAATCGTCATTGTTGCATGTGTATCATGGAAATAATGTGGGACATCCCCTTTATCCCCGAACCGCTGGCCAAACCCTGACATATATTATGTCCATCTGTTCTACAAGCCTTGAGCCAAAATCCCAACTTACCATAAACCTTGACCCAGAGTGAGAATGTCAATCCTTGCCTTTGGAAGAAAACAAAAAAAAGGGAAAATTCCCAATCAAAGAAAGGGAGAAAACAAAAAAGAAAGAAAATTCCCAATTAAAAGAGTGGGAGAAAGCAAAAAAAGAAAGAAAATTCCCGATCAAGGATCAAAAGAAAACAGAAGAAATATGCAGAAAGGTCTTTAGACCAGACAATATCTGAACAATACAGAATTGTCACCAAGTAAACAAACAAGGAAAAAAAAAGGAAACCACGACCTAAAGTGGTCCTCTCCCTTTGATTGCCAACCAAAATTCTATGCGTCGGTTGCTTGTTCACCTCACACTAAACAAAAATAGAAAAGGAAAAGGCCAAGAATACTCAAAGCCAAAATTCCCACGAGTAAACAAACCATTCCCAAGAAAAAGTCCTATTGATCCACGATCACACATGTAATCTTTGATTTGAAAGGAAATGATTTGCTAAATCAAGTCATGACATATCTATGGTTCGAAATTATGATGAAACACTTACTTGTGTGAGATTGATATACTTTGAGTGATTTTCTTCTATTTTTGTTGAACCCAGTGTTTCCTTTAAATTGTCATTTAGAAGCACAATGCTAACGTCCAAAATCTCATTTATGGTTATGATAAAATTTCATCAGCATACTCTCCTTCCCCGGTAGACACATTGTTTTTCATCCAAAAAGCATATGTTGCTCTGATCAGTTGGAAGTTTTGTCTCTTTACTAAAGCATGTTCGCATTTTAGTGAAGAAAACACCGAGACTATTTTAGCCTCACAAGTTATCAAGAACTACGTAGGTCCGAGTTCCTCATCACAAATTGAGGATACGTAGGAGCAAAAGCCCTGCTTTTGTCGACCACCTCACCTTTTGCTATCATGACCCAAGAGTCTGGTAGCATGCGGGGACACCTTCCGGTTATCCATACCCCGTCATTTGGGGACCCCTAGCCCAATTGACACGCAGAGACCAATGTGGTCATCTGCACCCTTTCCAGAGATGTCAGCATCTTCCGGTAGAGACTATTTTAGTCGCGCATCACTTTATCCAGAACTACGTAGGTCTGAATTCCTCATTGAGGATACGTAGGTGCAAGAGCCTCGCTTTTGTCGGCCGCCCCACAATCTCTTTCATACTGACCCTGAGGTCATGTGACATGTGGAGACAAATTACGATCATTCCGCACACCGTTTTGCCATTCGGAGACAATCGTGTTCGATGGCACACAGAGACAAATTATGGTCATTCTGCGCCCTTTTGTCATCTAGAGGCGACGAGCCCAATGACATGCGAAGACAAATTATGGTCACTCCGTACACCTTTTCGCCATTTGGAGACAATCGTGTCCGATGGCACGCAGAGACAAATTATGGTCATTCTGCGCCCTTTTGTCATCCAGAGGCGGCGAGCTCGATGACATGTGGAGACAAATTATGGTCATTCCGCACACCCTTTCGCCATTCGGAGACAATCGTGTCCGATGGCACGCAGAGACAAATTATGGTCATTCTACACCCTTTTGTCATCCAGAGGCGGCGAGCCCGATGACATGCGAAGACAAATTATGGTCATTCCGCACACCTTTTCGCCATTCGGAGACAATCGTGTCCGATGGCACGCAGAGACAAATTATGATCATTCTGCGCCTGTCATACCCTAATTTTGTCCGTGGACTATTGTTTGATGGCTTGCAACCTTTGGTTGACCGCTTCGAGGTACTTGGCACCCTTTGTTGCACAATACGTGAAGTTCCGAGACATGCCGGAAATCAAAAGGAAGCATTGTTATGCAATCCGTGAAATTCCGTAACATGCCGTAAATCAAAAGGAAGTATTGTTATGCAATCCGTGAGTTTCCGTAACATTCCGAAAGCTAAAAAAGGAGTAATTACATGATCCGTAAGGTTCCGTAACCTTACGGAAAGAAAACAAGTATCGTTACAAAATTCGTAAATTTTTGTAACGTTATGGAAAAAGAATCACCAAAAAAAGCAAAGGGGGGTGTATTTAGTAAAAAAGGGGTTCAAATAGCAACCAGGCTCACTTGGGCCTTCCAGGATGTTCCTCCAGAAGGCGGTTGCTTCTAGAGGAAGCAACCTGGCTCGTCTGGGCGAGCTGAGCTCACCTGGGCGAGCTGGGTGGCAAGCTCGTCCCTTATTTTCCTATAAATAGGGGGAGGGGTGAAGGAGAAATGGGTTCAGCGTTTCTGGTACTTCGTATTCACTTAAAATTAGTGAGGAAAATTGTTTTCGTGAAGATAATCCAAGTTGAGGCGCTTCTGTAACGTTTCCGTAACGTTTCCATGGGTGATTTTGCAAAGATTTTCAACCGTTCTTCATCGTTCGTCGTTCGTTCTTCGTCGTTCTTCGGTCTTCAACCGGGAAGTTCCCGAAATCGAACTTTTCAATTCATTCTATGTACCCTTGGTGGTCCCCATTTGTTTCGCGTACTTTTATTTTCGTTTCATTTACTTTCCGTACCCCCTTTTGACGTGCTTTAGTCATTTACCTAAGTCATTTTCTCGCCTAATCATAAAATAAAATAAATTTCCACCGATCATTTGATTTGTAATATCCGTTAATTTCTGTTAAAATGAAATCCGACCGTTTGGTCATGCCGTAACCACGTTGGAAACCAAAAAGAGGTAAAATAATAATATAATAATAAAAAAATATCTTTTAGTAAAATAAACCAATAAAAATCAACTCTTTGGGATTTCTCTTTCTTAACTGAATTGACTAATAACTAAAGTGAAACTAAGGCTAAAATCAACTCGCAAAGTCAAGCTCGTCCGCAAAAAAATCACTGAAAAGGACTTTAAGGTTCAATACCTCAGGTTTTCTTACCAAGTAAAAATGGATCATTTTTAAGGTCCAACGCCTTAAAAAGACCACATTCCAAGTAAAAAGAATCGCTTGATTCGCCCTTTAGAAAGAACTATGTAGGTCTGATTTCCTCTTCGATGGAGGATACGTAGGAGCAAGAGCCCCGCTTTTGTCGACCTCAAATATAAAAAAGAAATAAAAGCTTAGATACACAATTTCACACAATTCTAATTTAAGGTTGTTGTCCTTTGGGACAAATGTGAGAGGTGCTAATACCTTCCTCAAACGTAAATACAACTCCCGAATCTGGAAAATTCTTCATGACTGGTTTCCTTCGGTTTTTTCCGACGTTTTCAAGAAATAAACGTTGGTGGCGACTCCGTGCATTTACCTCCTTTGGAAGATGCACCTGTGAGCCTCGTTTCGCTCGCCCGCAAAAGGGTAGGTTGCAACAGTTGGCGACTCCGCTGGGGACTGGTTTTGTGAGTTAGGCCTATTTTAGGAAATTGTGTGTTAGTGCTTAGCTTTACTGAGCTTTAAAAGATTGGCTAAAATTTTGTTAAAACATAAACACTTAGACAATGGAGGAAAGCTGGAGTTGCTGCACATGATGTCCAACGCTATGTCAAGGAATCAGATTGGGCTGCACAATGCACAAGGCAAGATAAAATGTCAAATGAAGAATTGAAGCTGCAGGATCCACGATGTCGGATACAATGTCCAGGACATCCTTCCCGAAAATACTGGACACATAAATCTGTTATATCTTTAACAGATTGAGCAGGATCCACGATGTCGGATACAATGTCCAGGACATCCTGCCCGAAAATACTGGACACATAAATCTGTTATATCTTTAACAGATTAATGTGCAGTTAGCAACAGATTTGGCGATCTATCTTTAGGAACGAATTAAAAGATAATTAAAGTTCGAATTACAAACTTGAATAGTTCGTTCAGGGATTAGAGATTAAAGATAAAAACTAAAAGATCAAACTGTATCTTTTAGTTCTTTAAGTGCAGATTTTTCGGGAGAATGATAGATCTCATCCAGCGCAAGCTGTTGCAGCCCAGATACGCACACTGCTATTTAAACATGAAGGCTGCACGGGTTTGAGTACCAAGTCCGGGATTGAAGAGTTATTTAGTGAGTTTTGGGACTTGAGTGTTTTGTGAGCCACCTTGATGTTACCCTAACATCAAGTGTTGGACCTGAGTGTGTAGAGTTGATCTCTTTTGTTCAGAGAGCAATCTCTGGTGTGTATTTGATTTAATTGTAAACACGGGAGAGTGATTGAGAGGGAGTGAGAGGGGTTCTCATATCTAAGAGTGGCTCTTAGGTAGAGGTTGCACGGGTAGTGGTTAGGTGAGAAGGTTGTAAACAGTGGCTGTTAGATCTTCGAACTAACACTATTTTAGTGGATTTCCTCCCTGGCTTGGTAGCCCCCAGATGTAGGTGACGTTGCACCGAACTGGGTTAACAATTCTCTTGTGTGTTATTTACTTGTTTAAAACTGTTCACATTGTCAATTATAATCTGCATGTTCTGAAGCGTGATGTCGTGACATCTGGTACGCCATCTGTCATTGGTATCAGAATTTCAATTGGTATCAGAGCAGGCACTCGAAATCACTGAGTGAGATCTAGGGAGATAAATTCTGATGAACATGGAGAAAGAAGGAGGACCAGTGAACAGACCACCAATTCTGGATGGAACCAACTATGAATACTGGAAAGCAAGGATGGTGGCCTTCCTCAAATCACTGGATAGCAGAACCTGGAAAGCTGTCATCAAAGGCTGGGAACATCCCAAGATGCTGGACATAGAAGGAAAGCCCACTAATGAATTGAAGCCAGAAGAAGACTGGACAAAAGAAGAAGACGAATTGGCACTTGGAAACTCCAAAGCTTTGAATGCTCTATTCAATGGAGTTGACAAGAATATCTTCAGACTGATCAACACATGCACAGTGGCCAAGGATGCATGGGAGATCCTGAAAACCACTCATGAAGGAACCTCCAAAGTGAAGATGTCCAGATTGCAACTATTGGCTACAAAATTCGAAAATCTGAAGATGAAGGAGGAAGAGTGTATTCATGACTTCCACATGAACATTCTTGAAATTGCCAATGCTTGCACTGCCTTGGGAGAAAGAATGACAGATGAAAAGCTGGTGAGAAAGATCCTCAGATCTTTGCCTAAGAGATTTGACATGAAAGTCACTGCAATAGAGGAGGCCCAAGACATTTGCAACATGAGAGTAGATGAACTCATTGGTTCCCTTCAAACCTTTGAGCTAGGACTCTCGGAAAGGACTGAAAAGAAGAGCAAGAATCTGGCTTTCGTGTCCAATGATGAAGGAGAAGAAGATGAGTATGACCTGGATACTGATGAAGGGCTGACTAACGCAGTTGTGCTCCTTGGAAAACAGTTCAACAAAGTGCTGAACATAATGGACAGGAGGCAGAAACCACATGTCCGGAACATCCCTTTCGACATCAGGAAAGGTAGTGAATACCAGAAAAGGTCAGAGGAAAAGCCCAGTCACAACAAAGGAGTTCAATGCCATGGGTGTGAAGGCTATGGACACATCAAAGCTGAATGTCCCACTCATCTCAAGAAGCAGAGGAAAGGACTTTCTGTATGTCGGTCTGATGATACAGAGAGTGAACAAGAAAGTGATTCTGACAGAGATGTGAATGCACTCACTGGGAGATTTGAATCTGCTGAAGATTCAAGTGATACAGATAGTGAAATCACTTTTGATGAGCTTGCTATATCCTATAGAGAACTATGCATCAAAAGTGAGAAGATTCTTCAGCAAGAAGCACAACTAAAGAAGGTCATTGCAAATCTGGAGGCTGAGAAGGAGGCACATGAAGAGGAAATCTCTGAACTTAAAGGAGAAATTGGCTTTCTGAACTCTAAACTGGAAAACATGACAAAATCAATAAAGATGCTGAATAAAGGCTCAGATTTGCTTGATGAGGTGCTACAGCTTGGGAAGAATGTTGGAAACCAGAGAGGACTTGGATTTAATCATAAATCTGCTGGCAGAACAACCATGACAGAATTTGTTCCTGCCAAAAACAACACTGGAGCCACGATGTCACAACATCGGTCTCGACATCATGGAACGCAGCAGAAAAGGAGCAAAAGAAAGAAGTGGAGGTGTCACTACTGTGGCAAGTATGGTCACATAAAGCCCTTTTGCTATCATTTACATGGCCATCCACATCATGGAACTCAAAGTAGCAGCAGTGGAAGGAAGATGATGTGGGTTCCAAAACACAAGACTGTTAGTCTTGTTGTTCATACTTCACTTAGAGCATCAGCTAAGGAAGATTGGTACCTAGATAGCGGCTGTTCCAGACACATGACAGGAGTTAAAGAATTCCTGGTGAACATTGAACCTTGCTCCACTAGCTATGTGACATTTGGAGATGGCTCTAAAGGAAAGATCATTGGAATGGGAAAGCTAGTCCATGATGGACTTCCTAGTCTGAACAGAGTACTGCTGGTGAAGGGACTGACTGCAAACCTGATCAGCATCAGTCAGCTGTGTGATGAAGGATTCAATGTAAACTTCACAAAGTCAGAATGCTTGGTGACAAATGAGAAGAGTGAAGTTCTAATGAAGGGCAGCAGATCAAAGGACAACTGTTACCTATGGACACCTCAAGAAACCAGTTACTCCTCCACATGTCTATTCTCCAAAGAAGATGAAGTCAGAATATGGCATCAAAGATTTGGACATCTGCACTTAAGAGGCATGAAGAAAATCATTGACAAAGGTGCTGTTAGAGGCATTCCCAATCTGAAAATAGAAGAAGGCAGAATCTGTGGTGAATGTCAGATTGGAAAGCAAGTCAAGATGTCCCACCAGAAGCTTCAACATCAGACCACTTCCAGGGTGCTGGAACTACTTCACATGGACTTGATGGGGCCTATGCAAGTTGAAAGCCTTGGAGGAAAGAGGTATGCCTATGTGGTTGTGGATGATTTCTCCAGATTTACCTGGGTCAACTTTATCAGAGAGAAATCAGACACCTTTGAAGTATTCAAGGAGTTGAGTCTAATACTTCAAAGAGAAAAAGACTGTGTCATCAAGAGAATCAGGAGTGACCATGGCAGAGAGTTTGAAAACAGCCAGTTTACTGAATTCTGCACATCTGAAGGCATCACTCATGAGTTCTCTGCAGCCATTACACCACAACAAAATGGCATAGTTGAAAGGAAAAACAGGACTTTGCAAGAAGCTGCTAGGGTCATGCTTCATGCCAAAGAACTTCCCTATAATCTCTGGGCTGAAGCCATGAACACAGCATGCTACATCCACAACAGAGTCACACTTAGAAGAGGGACTCCAACCACACTGTATGAAATCTGGAAAGGGAGGAAGCCAACTGTCAAGCACTTCCACATCTTTGGAAGTCCATGTTACATTTTGGCAGATAGAGAGCAAAGGAGAAAGATGGATCCCAAGAGTGATGCAGGGATATTCTTGGGATACTCTACAAACAGCAGAGCATATAGAGTATTCAATTCCAGAACCAGAACTGTGATGGAATCCATCAATGTGGTTGTTGATGATCTAACTCCAGCAAGAAAGAAGGATGTCGAAGAAGATGTCAGAACATCGGGAGACAATGTAGCAGATACAGCTAAAAGTGCAGAAAATGCAGAAAACTCTGATTCTGCTACAGATGAACCAAACATCAATCAACCTGACAAGAGACCCTCCATTAGAATCCAGAAGATGCACCCCAAGGAGCTGATTATAGGAGATCCAAACAGAGGAGTGACTACAAGATCAAGGGAGATTGAGATTGTCTCCAATTCATGTTTTGTCTCCAAAATTGAGCCCAAGAATGTGAAAGAGGCACTGACTGATGAGTTCTGGATCAATGCTATGCAAGAAGAATTGGAGCAATTCAAAAGGAATGAAGTTTGGGAGCTAGTTCCTAGACCCGAGGGAACTAATGTGATTGGCACCAAGTGGATCTTCAAGAACAAAACCAATGAAGAAGGTGTTATAACCAGAAACAAGGCCAGACTTGTTGCTCAAGGCTACACTCAGATTGAAGGTGTAGACTTTGATGAAACTTTCGCCCCTGTTGCTAGACTTGAGTCCATCAGATTGTTACTTGGTGTAGCTTGCATCCTCAAATTCAAGCTGTACCAGATGGATGTGAAGAGCGCGTTTCTGAATGGATACCTGAATGAAGAAGCCTATGTGGAGCAGCCAAAGGGATTTGTAGATCCAACTCATCCAGATCATGTATACAGGCTCAAGAAGGCTCTCTATGGATTGAAGCAAGCTCCAAGAGCTTGGTATGAAAGGCTAACAGAGTTCCTTACTCAGCAAGGGTATAGGAAGGGAGGAATTGACAAGACTCTCTTTGTCAAACAAGATGCTGAAAACTTGATGATAGCACAGATATATGTTGATGACATTGTGTTTGGAGGGATGTCGAATGAGATGCTTCGACATTTTGTCCAACAGATGCAATCAGAATTTGAGATGAGTCTTGTTGGAGAGCTGACTTATTTTCTGGGACTCCAAGTGAAGCAGATGGAAGACTCCATATTCCTCTCACAAAGCAAGTATGCAAAGAACATTGTCAAGAAATTTGGGATGGGAAATGCCAGCCATAAAAGAACACCTGCACCTACTCACTTGAAGCTGTCAAAAGATGAAGCTGGCACCAGTGTTGATCAAAGTCTGTACAGAAGCATGATTGGGAGCTTACTATATTTAACAGCAAGCAGACCTGACATCACCTATGCAATAGGTGTTTGTGCAAGATATCAAGCCAACCCTAAGATAAGTCACTTGAATCAAGTAAAGAGAATTCTGAAATATGTAAATGGCACCAGTGACTATGGGATTATGTACTGTCATTGTTCAGATTCAATGCTGGTTGGGTATTGTGATGCTGATTGGGCAGGAAGTGCAGATGACAGAAAAAGCACTTCTGGTGGATGCTTCTATCTGGGCAACAATCTTATTTCATGGTTCAGCAAGAAGCAGAACTTTGTGTCCCTATCTACTGCAGAAGCAGAGTATATTGCAGCAGGAAGCAGCTGTTCACAACTAGTTTGGATGAAGCAGATGCTCAAGGAGTACAATGTCGAACAAGATGTCATGACATTGTACTGTGACAACATGAGTGCTATCAATATTTCTAAAAACCCTGTTCAACACAGCAGAACCAAGCACATTGACATTAGACATCACTATATTAGAGATCTTGTTGATGATAAAGTGATCACACTGAAGCACGTTGACACTGAGGAACAAATAGCAGATATTTTCACAAAGGCATTGGATGCAAATCAGTTTGAAAAACTGAGGGGCAAGCTGGGCATTTGTCTGCTAGAAGACTTATAGCAATTACTGCTATCTGAATGTGCTCAAACGTTAATAGCACATTCACTACTGGGCCAAAACAGATTCGACCGTTGCTTCACACGTCCCTCTACATTCCTCATTCAAATTTACATTTTCGTGGCATTCTCGGTTTCATCAGCATTCCCCAACACCTCTCAGATTTTCACGAAACCATTTCAAAAGCTCTGCTTCTCCATGGCTACCTCACCAAAAGAAACTTCATCTCCTGGTTCACCCTCTGTACCATCGTCTCCATCATCCACCAAAGCACCATCAAACCAGGAACAACCTGAATTCCATATCCAACCCATACAAATGATTCCTGGTCAAGCCCCTGTTCCTGAGAAACTGGTTCCCAAAAGACAGCAGGGAGTGAAGATTTCTGAAAACCCTAGCCTTGCAACAAGTCCTAGGGAAGTAGACCCGGAGATGGATAAGAAGATCCGCAGTATTGTGAGTAACATTCTGAAAAATGCTTCTGTGCCTGATGCTGATGAAGATGTTCCAACATCTTCCACCCCGAATGTTTCTGTCCCTGATGCTGATAAAGATGTTCCAACATCTTCCACCCCAAATGCTGAAGTCCTCTCTTTTTCCAGCAAAGAGAGATCAACAGAGGAAGAGGATCAAGCCACAGAGAAGACCCCTGCACCACGGGCACCAGAACCTGCTCCAGGTGACCTCATTGACCTTGAAGAAGTAGAATCTGATGAGGAACCCATTGCCAACAAGCTGGCACCTGGCATTGCAGAAAGGTTACAAAGCAGAAAAGGGAAAACCCCCATTACTAGGTCTGGACGAATCAAAACTATGGCACAGAAGAAGAGCACACCAATCACTCCTACCACATCCAGATGGAGCAAAGTTGCAATTCCTTCCAAGAAGAGGAAAGAAATTTCCTCATCTGATTCTGATGATGATGTCGAACTAGATGTTCTCGACATCAAGAGGGCCAAGAAATCAGGGAAAAAGGTGCCTGGAAATGTCCCTGATGCACCATTGGACAACATTTCATTCCACTCCATTGGCAATGTTGAAAGGTGGAAATTTGTATATCAACGCAGACTTGCTGTTGAAAGAGAACTGGGAAGAGATGCCTTGGCTTGCAAGGAGATCATGGACCTCATCAAGGCTGCTGGACTGCTGAAAACTGTCACCAAGTTGGGAGATTGCTATGAAAGTCTAGTCAGGGAATTCATTGTCAACATTCCCTCTGACATAACAAACAGAAAGAGTGATGATTATCAGAAAGTGTTTGTCAGAGGAAAATGTGTTAGATTCTCCCCTGCTGTAATCAACAAATACCTGGGCAGACCAACTGAAGGAGTGGTGGATATTGATGTTTCTGAGCATCAGATTGCCAAGGAAATCACTGCCAAACGAGTCCAGCATTGGCCAAAGAAAGGGAAGCTTTCTGCAGGGAAGCTAAGTGTGAAGTATGCAATCCTGCACAGGATTGGGGCTGCAAACTGGGTACCCACCAATCATACTTCCACTGTTGCCACAGGTTTGGGTAAATTTCTGTATGCTGTTGGAACCAAGTCCAAATTTAATTTTGGAAACTATGTTTTTGATCAAACTGTTAAGCATTCAGAATCTTTTGCTGTCAAATTACCCATTGCCTTCCCTACTGTATTGTGTGGCATTATGTTGAGTCAACATCCCAATATCTTAAACAACATTGACTCTGTGATGAAGAGAGAATCTCCTCTATCCCTGCATTACAAACTGTTTGAGGGGACACATGTCCCAGACATTGTCTCGACATCAGGGAAAGCTGCTGCTTCAGGTGCTGTGTCCAAGGATGCTTTGATTGCTGAACTCAAGGACACATGCAAGGTGCTGGAAGCAACCATCAAAGCCACCACAGAGAAGAAAATGGAGCTGGAACGCCTGATCAAAAGACTCACAGACAGTGGCATTGATGATGGTGAAGCAGCTGAGGAAGAAGAAGAAGAAGCTGAGGAAGAAGAAGAAGCCGCTGAGGAAGATGCAGCAGAGGATACAGAATCCGATGATGATGATTCTGAAGCCACCCCATGACCATCAGACCTTTATTTTTTGCTTTTACTTTCACTAGTTATTGGTCTGTAATATTTGCACATTCATTTCATGCAGTCTACTTTTGTCAAATTCTGTCTAAAAAGGGGGAGTAATTATTATGCATGATTTATGATTTTGAGTAGTAGGATACTATGTATGTAATAGTAGTATTATGCATGATTCATGATGTTGAGGGGGAGTTGTATGTATATGGTTTTGAGGGGGAGACTGTTGCTGATGATGACTGATGTAAGCTGATAGAAGATGCTGCAGTAAGGGGGAGCAGAACGCTGATGTCACATGAGATGTCTTGACATCCTGGAAAAGACTAGTAGCTGATAGAAGATGCTGCAGTGAACTGCTTCACAGCAGTAAGAGCATGAAGACAGGGGGAGCAGAAAGCTGATGTCACGTGAGATGTCTTGACATCCTGGAAACGACTTGCAACTTGCAGAATTTTGGCTGTCGCCACTACAGATACCGCTGTGCTTGATTACTCTGATAATGAAAGTTGCTGATCCCACTTGCATAACTGCTCGTACCTGCTCAGGAAGTGTCTAAGTATGTTTTAGACAAAATTTGCCAAAGGGGGAGATTGTTAGTGCTTAACTTTACTGAGCTTTAAAAGATTGGCTAAAATTTTGTTAAAACATAAGCACTTAGACAATGGAGGAAAGCTGGAGTTGCTGCACATGATGTCCAACGCTATGTCAAGGAATCAGATTGGGCTGCACAATGCACAAGGCAAGATAAAATGTCAAATGAAGAATTGAAGCTGCAGGATCCACGATGTCGGATACAATGTCCAGGACATCCTGCCCGAAAATACTGGACACATAAATCTGTTATATCTTTAACAGATTGAGCAGGATCCACGATGTCGGATACAATGTCCAGGACATCCTGCCCGAAAATACTGGACACATAAATCTGTTATATCTTTAACAGATTAATGTGCAGTTAGCAACAGATTTGGCGATCTATCTTTAGGAACGAATTAAAAGATAATTAAAGTTCGAATTACAAACTTGAATAGTTCGTTCAGGGATTAGAGATTAAAGATAAAAACTAAAAGATCAAACTGTATCTTTTAGTTCTTTAAGTGCAGATTTTTCGGGAGAATGATAGATCTCATCCAGCGCAAGCTGTTGCAGCCCAGATACGCACACTGCTATTTAAACATGAAGGCTGCACGGGTTTGAGTACCAAGTCCGGGATTGAAGAGTTATTTAGTGAGTTTTGGGACTTGAGTGTTTTGTGAGCCACCTTGATGTTACCCTAACATCAAGTGTTGGACCTGAGTGTGTAGAGTTGATCTCTTTTGTTCAGAGAGCAATCTCTGGTGTGTATTTGATTTAATTGTAAACACGGGAGAGTGATTGAGAGGGAGTGAGAGGGGTTCTCATATCTAAGAGTGGCTCTTAGGTAGAGGTTGCACGGGTAGTGGTTAGGTGAGAAGGTTGTAAACAGTGGCTGTTAGATCTTCGAACTAACACTATTTTAGTGGATTTCCTCCCTGGCTTGGTAGCCCCCAGATGTAGGTGACGTTGCACCGAACTGGGTTAACAATTCTCTTGTGTGTTATTTACTTGTTTAAAACTGTTCACACTGTCAATTATAATCTGCATGTTCTGAAGCGTGATGTCGTGACATCTGGTACGACATCTGTCATTGGTATCAGAATTTCATTGTGGAATTGTGAAACTTTGTGTGTGCATTTTTTGAACTGTGTAAATATAATAAATGTTGTCTTTTCCACATTTTTACATTACATTCTAAGCACCCACGGGTTTGAGTAAAAAAGGGGCCCTATACCTGGGTCCATGGGAATCTAAGGAGTGGAGGTGAATCTATGGTCTGTAGAATAAAGGATCAAGATGAATGTTTTGATGATGCCAAAGGATTACATGAATCATATGCTTCTCAAAGATTTACTCAAGACAAAGCAATTAGAGATAATCAAGATGAATGATCAAGACAGTCTATAGAGTCTTAGAAAGGATATTAAAATGGAAGGGAATTCCAATTGGATTAGCAAAAGGTTTGGCCAAGAATTTTAAGTTAAAAAAGTGTTTTTTTAACAAATTTACTCTCTGGTAATCGATTACCAGAGGATGTAATCGATTACCAGAGGATGTAATCGATTACCAGTTGCCAAAACTGATTTACAACAGCTATGAAAATTTGAATTCAAAATTTGCACTATGTAATCGATTACACATATATGGTAATCGATTACCAGCAGTTTCTGAACGTTTTAATTCAAATTCTAAAGAGTGTAATCGATTACACACTTATTGTAATCGATTACCAGAGGAGTTTTTCAGAAAACATTCTCAACAGTCACCTCCTTTCATGTGGTTATTGAATGGCTATCATAGGCCTATATATGTGTGACTTGAGACACGATTTTGATAGAGTTTTTCAGAACAAAAAGTGTTTATCCTCTCAGAGAGCAAATTCATTTTATCCTCTTAAGAATTCCTTGGCCAATTCAATTGCAATTCATTAAGGAA
The DNA here is from genome assembly GCF_000004515.6 of Glycine max. Lineage (NCBI taxonomy): Eukaryota > Viridiplantae > Streptophyta > Magnoliopsida > Fabales > Fabaceae > Glycine > Glycine max. The sequence continues at coordinate 22,056,303 of NC_038250.2, forward strand.
TTATTTGAGCGCTCAATCTGTAAAATCTATCTCTTTCTAGAGAGATTCATTCTTCTTCTTCTACTCATTCTCTAAGGGATTAAGAGACTGTGGGTCTCTTGTTGTAAAGGAATTCTAAACACAAAGGAAGGATTGTCCTTGTGTGTTTAGAACTTGTAAAAGGAATTTACAAGATAGTGGAACTCTCAAGCGGGTTGCTTGGGGACTGGACGTAGGCACAAGGGTGTGGCCGAACCAGTATAAATCTGAGTTTGCACTTTCTCTTCCCTTAATCTCCTTTGTTTATTATTGCTTTACATTCATATTCAAATTGTTTTATTTGAATTAATATTTAAGAAGTTCATTGTTAAGGGAATCTATAACTTGAAAAGAAAGTGAAATAAATTTTTAAATTGGGGAAGTAGTTTGGAATATCTTAATTCAACCCCCCCTTCTTAAGATATCTGAGGCCACTTGTCTAACAAGTGGTATCAGAGCTTCATTCTTGTATAAAGTTTAGAAGCTTCAAGAAAAAAGATGGCCTCAGCAAACTCCTTATTTCCAGAAGGGAATTCTATCAATAGACCTCCAATCTTTAATGGAGAGGGTTACCATTACTGGAAAACCTGAATGCAAATTTTTATTGAGGCAATAGATCTAAATATTTGGGAAGCCATAGAAATAGGGCCTTATATACCCACCACAGTGGAAAGAGTTTCAATAGATGGTAGTTCATCAAGTGAAAGCATAACTATAGAAAAACCTAGAGATAGATGGTCTGAAGAGGATAGAAAACGAGTACAATACAACTTAAAAGCCAAAAACATAATAACATCTGCCCTGGGAATGGATGAATATTTCAGGGTTTCAAATTGTAAGAGTGCTAAGGAAATGTGGGACACTCTTCGATTAACACATGATGGAACTACAGATGTTAAAAGATCTAGGATAAATGCACTAACTCATGAGTATGAATTATTTAGAATGAATGCAAATGAAAATATTCAAAGCATGCAAAAGAGATTTACACATATAGTAAATCATCTAGCAGCCTTAGGAAAAGAATTTCAAAATGAGGATCTCATAAACAAGGTGTTAAGATGTTTAAGTAGAGAATGGCAACCCAAAGTAACGGCCATTTCTGAATCAAGAGATTTATCTAACATGTCCCTTGCCACTCTATTTGGAAAGTTGCAGGAACACGAGATAGAATTATTGAGATTACACCAACATGAAGAAAATGACAAGAAAAAGAAAGGAATTGCTCTTAAAGCATCATCTTCAATTCAAGAAGAAAGTGATCAGGATAATGATCCAGATGATGATGATGATCTAAGTCTTTTTGTAAGAAGATTCAACAAGTTTCTTAAAATAAGAGGAAATCAGAGGCGACCCAATTTTAAATCAAAGAGAAGGACAGAAAATTCATCCTTTACTCTAAAATGCTTTGAATGCAATCAACCTAGACATCTGAGGGTTGATTGTCCCATCTTCAAGAAAAAGATGGAAAAATCTGAAAAGAAAAATCATAGTGAAAAGAAACTGAAGAAAGCATACATCACATGGGATGAAAATGATATGGAATCCTCTGAACATTCTGAAAATGAAGAGATAAATCTCTGCCTTATGGCTAAAAGTTACGAAAGTGATGAAGAGGTACCATCTTCGAATAACTTATCTATTTCTTTTGATGAATTGCAAGATGCATTTGCTGATCTGCATAAAGAGTCAATTAAACTTGCAAAATTAGTTTCATCTTCAAAGAAAACAATTTCAAATTTAGAAAATGAGATTTCGAAATTAAACAAAGAATTAGATCTTCTTAGAAATGAAGTCTCAATTTCTAAAACAAATGAAAAAAATTAATATCTCCACTATTTCTGACAAGAAAATACCAGATTCTTGTAGTTGTTGTGATAAATATGTAAAAGAAATTAAAGAGTTGAAGAATTCACTTGCAAAATTTTCATATAGTAAAAATAATTTAGATGCTATATTAAGTAAACAAAGATATGTGTCTAATAAAAATGGACTAGGGTATAAATATGATAAACAAAAAAAGTTTCATAACAACTTTTCCACTTCCACACAAAAATGTAATTCTAATTCTATCACTTGTTTTTACTGTGGAAGAAGAGGACATGGCACATCAACTTGCTACTTCAAGAAAAATTATAGTAACATTAAAATGATATGGATCCCAAAAGGATCCTCAGTTTATACTAACATACAAGGAACCAATAAAATTTGGGTACCTAAGTCAAAAACTTAATTATGCAGGTATCTTTGAGAAAGAAGTGGTACATAGATAGCGGATGCTCAAAACATATGACTGGTGTCGCAACCTACCCTTCGGCGGGAGGGCGACGCGTGACTCGCGGGATGCGTGTTCCACGAAAGGAATATGCGCGGAGTCGCCACCAACGTTTATTTGAGGAAAACGTCGGAAAAACCGGAAAAGACGCGATCTACGAACTTTTAAGTGAAAGGTTCGGGAGTTGTATTTACGCGCGGGGAAGGTATTAGCACCCCACACGTCCGTCACAAGGGACGGCAGCCTTTAATCGAATGTGCAAACATGACTTTGATTTTTACGTTTCCTTTTATGTCCTTATATCCTTTATACCCTTTTTATATTTTTTCTCTTTTTGTGGTCGACAAGGGTGTTTCCCTTTGCTCCTACGTATTCCTCAATTGGGATGAGAAAATCAGACCTACGTAGTTCTTTCGGAACAAAGTGTTTGGTTTAAGTTTGTTTTTTGTCTTTTTTGCAAAATATGTTTTTATTGAACAAAAGGTCATTTAAGGTGTTGGACCATTAAACGGTCTTTTGATTTTGAAAGGAGAGAAACGTTAAGGCATTGGACCATTAACGATCTCTTGTTTTTGAAAGGAGAGAAACGTTAAGGCATTTGGACCATTAACGATCTCTTGGGGTGGTCGACAAAAGCGGGGCTTTTGCTCCTACGTATCCTCAATTGCGATGAGGAAATCAGACCTACGTAGTTCTTGCAAAAGCGGTAAAGTCACATGTTGATTTTATGCTTTTGAACGGTCCATGTTAACCGATAAAAGCAAAGAGGACCGTTTAAGGCGTTGGACCTTAAAACGGTTTTTAGTGATTTTTCGGAAAAAAAAACTTGATTTGTGAGTTGATTTTAGTCTTAGTTTCACTTTGGTTATTAATCAATTCATTCAAGGAAACATCCAAAGAAAAACGTCCGATTGATTTTTTTAATTATTTTATTCAAAGATATTTTGATTATTTTATTATTATTTTTCAAGATATTTTGATTATTTTATTATTATTTTACTTTTTTTTGGTTTAACCGAGGTTATAGCGTGAACGATCGGTTAGATTTCGTTTTAACTGTGATTAAACGAGATTACAACACAAATGATCGGTTGAAATTCATTTTATCATTTATTAGACGAGAAAACGGCTTAAATAAATGGTTAAAGCACGTTAAAAACGAAAGAAAAGAAAACTGAAAGTAAATGAAATTAAAGTTAAAGTACACAAAACAAGAAATGAATTGAAAGTCTCGAATTCGAAAACTTACCCGTTGAAGAACGAAGAACGGATGAAGAACGGTGAAGAACGACGAAGAACGATGAAAGTACTTGACTTGATTTTTCTTCACGAAAACGTGTTTTTGCCCAAAATAGCCGAAATGCATACCCAAAGGGGTCTTTAACCTTTTGAAACAGCTCCCCCCTCCCCTATTTATAGAAAAAAAGGGAGGTGCTTGCCGCCCAAAGACTTAATGAAGAAGATTTCTAAGCGCACCCGAATTACTAAGTTCACCCCCCTTTTCGTATTTTACGGAAAAGTTACGGAAGCCTTACGGAACTGTTTTCAAATTTGATTTTCATCTTTTTTCTCTTCCCTTTCACCAATGTTAAGTGGAATATGCTTACCCAAGGTTTTCGGAAATTTTACGGAAGTATTACGAAAGCCGCGGAAGCCCCGAAAACCATTTTTCAAAAAACGTGGAGGAGCTTGCCGCCCAGTTGCTTCCTCCTTAAGCAACCCAACTTCTAAAATGTTCTGGAAGGGCCTAGATTTGAATTGCTATTTACACCCCTATCTTGATAAGTTCACCCCCTTACCTTTTTTGGTGATTCTTTTTTCGTAAAGTTACGGAAACTTACGAATCTCGTAACGATACTTGTTTTCTTTCCGTAATGTTACGGAACCTTGCGGATTACATAATGATCCCCTTTTTGACTTACGGAATGTTACGGAATCTCACTTAATTATGCAACGATGCTTCCATTTGATTTCCGGTGTGTCACGGAAACTTACGGATTGTGCATCAATATTTTTTGGTTTTCCGGCATGTCCTGGAATTTCACAAATTGCCTAATGATGGGTGCCAAGCACCTCACAAGGACCAAAGAAAGGTCGCATGTCATCAAACAAAGGTCCCCGGACGAAATTAGGGTATGACAGTTGCCCCTCTTTACTTGTCTTTTATTGGAGATAAAAGGAAAGTAAAGACAAGACACTAATTTCGTTCCTCTCGATTTGACGAGAGTCGCGGGTGACCATAAAATCTCCACATGCAAATGACTTGTTGTTCCCAGAATTTCACAAATTGCCTAATGATGGGTGCCAAGCACCTCACAAGGACCAAAGAAAGGTCGCATGTCATCAAGCAAAGATCCCCGGACGAAATTAGGGTATGACACTAATTTCGTTCCTCTCGGTTGACGAGAGTCGCGGGTGACCGTAAAATTTCCGCATGTAAATGACTCGTTGTTCCCAGAGGAACAAAAGGTGCAGAAGACTATGTCAGTCTCTGCATGTCATTGGGCCCGCCGCCTCTGGATGACACAAGGGTGCGGATAACCGTAAGGTATCTCCGCGTGTCATCGGGCCCGCCGCCTCTGGATGACACAAGGGTGCAGAATGACCAAATTTTGTCTCTGCGTGTCATCGGGCCTGCCGCCTCTGGATGACAAAAGGTTGCGGATAACCGTAAGGTATCTCCGCGTGTCATCGGGCCCGCCGCCTCTGGATGACACAAGGGTGCAGAATGACCAAATTTTGTCTCTGCGTGTCATCGGGCCCGCCGCCTCTGGATGACAAAAGGGTGCGGATAACCGTAAGGTATCTCCGCGTGTCATCGGGCCCGCCGCCTCTGGATGACACAAGGGTGCAGAATGACCAAATTTTGTCTCTACGTGTCATCGGGCCCGCCGCCTCTAGATGACAAAAGGGTGCGGATAACCGTAAGGTATCTCCGCGTGTCATCGGGCCCGCCGCCTCTAGATGACACAAGGGTGCATGTCACATGACCTTAGGGTCAGTATGACAAAGATTATGGGGCGGCCGACAAAAGCAAGGCTCTTGCTCCTACGTATCCTCCAATGAGGAACTCAGACCTACGTAGTTCTAGATAACTTGTGAGACTTGAAAAAGTCTCCACCAGAAGATGCCTACATCTTCGGAAAGGGTGCAGATGACCATATTGGCCTCCGCTTATCAATCACACTCGAGGTGCGGATAACCGTAAGGTGTCTCCGCAGGCTACCAGCTCTTGGGTCATGGTAACAGAAAGCAGTGTGGTCGACGAAAGCGAGGCTTTTGCTCCTACGTATCCTCCAATGAGGAACTCAGACCTACGTAGTTCTGGATAACTTGTGAGACTTGAAAAAGTCTCGGTGTTTTCTCCACTAAAACGCAAACATGCTTTAGCAAAGAGACAAATATTCCAACTGATTAGAGCAGGATATGCCTTTTTGAGTGAAAAACAATGCGTCTACCGGGGAAGGAGAGTATGCTGATGAAATTTTCTCATAACCATAAATGAGATTTTGGATGTTAGCATTTCGTTTCTAAATGACCATTTAGAGGAAACACTGGGTTCGACAAAAATAGAAGAAAATCACTCAAAGTGTATCAATCTCGCACAGGTAAGTGTTTTATCCTAATTCCGAACCATAGATATGTCATGACTTGATTTTACAAATCATTTCCTATCAAATCAAAGATTACATGTGTGATCATGGATCAATAGGACTTCCCTTGGAAACGGGTTCTTTTGGTGGGTTTTTCGGCTTTTGATTTTTTTTTTTCGCTTTTTTCCTTTTCTATTTTGGTTTAGTGCAGGGCGAAAAAGTCGCTAGCACACAAGATTTTGGTTGGCAATTAAAGGGAGAAGACCACTTTAGGTCATGGTTTCCTTTCCTTCTTTTCGTTCATTTGGTGACAATTCTGTATTGTTCAGATATTGTCCGGTCCAAAGACCTTTCTGCACATTTCTTCTGTTTTCTTTCGATCCTTGATCAGGAGCTTTCTTTCCTTCTTCTTCTTCCTTTTTTACTTTCTCCCATTCTTTGATTGGGATTTTTCTTTCTTTTCTTTTTTCTTTCTCTTTGATTGGAAATTTTCCTTCTTTTCTTTTTGCTTTCTCTTTGATTGGAAATTTTCCTTCTTTTCTTTTTTGCTTCCGAGGGTAAGTATTGACATTCTCACCCTGGGTCAAGGTTTATGGCGAGTCAGGATTTTGGCTCAAAGCTTGTAGAATGGCTAGACATAATACATGGCGGGGTTTGGTTTGGTTCAAGGATAAAAGGGATGCCCCACATTATTTCCATGACACAAATGCAAAGATGATGATTTGGAAATTTTAAGCAAAACTGGTCATGCATGCACCTATGCGGACACTCAACTGTCAAATTTTTATGGTCATATGATGCTAGGGCTCAGGATTCATTTCCTCTATTTTAAATCAACCCAATGTTTCCAAAATATGTTCTTTTATCAATTTGTGCATTCATCCTAGTCCATTTTGGGTACTCGGGAAAATTTCACAGCATTCACCCTTCAGGTGTACACACATTTTTTCAAAAACTAGTTATGATCAGTGAATTTTTTCAAAGAAAAGTTGGAAGTCATCTCTTTTCAAAAGCATGTTGGTTTTTCAACTAGACAACTTATTTTTTCTTTTTTTTGTTGTTTTTTTTTTGAGGTATTTTGCTACCTAAACATATATAGGTTTTGTGAGATATTTTTGCTATATACATGCGTGTCCAAGGTATCTTGCTACCTAAACATACATATATATATATTTTGTGAAGTATTTTTTTGTTTACATACATGCATATCTAAGGTATTTTCACTACCTAAACATGCATATATATGTTTTGTAAGGTATGACTACCTTCCGAGCTTGCGCTTGTTTTATTTAAATTCCCAGGATCATGAGCAACTAGGTGCGTCCTACTATAAAAAGTGATCAAATAGCAGGCAGAAATTTAAAAGGTACTAGGTTGCCTCCTAGTAGCGCTTCTTTAACGTCTTGAGCTGGACGCCTTATGACTTGTCGGTCACTGACCTAGTACTTTGCTTACCTTTGGCTTTGGACTTGGTCGCCTATTGGTCGGCCATGTGGTGTAGGCAATACTCAAACCTTTTTGTGGATGAGCAGAGGTGAACTCTAGAGGTGATGGCGGTGCGTCTGTTGCCCGCTGCCGGCCATCGCCAGGCTGCTGTGGTGTTTCGCCCTGCGCCTGCCTGGAGACGCAGAACTTCTTGATGAAAGCTCGATTGGTAGGGGGGACCTGATGACCTTGCTGGGGGCGACAGGCACTCCCTAGAACTATGCCACGACGACATGAACTTGCTGGGGGGAACGGGCGCCCTGTAGGGCCGACAGAGGCCCGTAACCAGAGCTGGAAACCCCAGGGCCCTGTTGGACTTCTTCAGGTCCACTGGGTGTCTTTGTGGGTGCGATCCCTGCAAACAATAGATGGTATCAGAAATCAGTTGAACCATATGCATACTTACCCATGTCGGGACGACACAAACCAACTGATACTTTTGCAGGGGGAGATTGACAATGCGGTCGCTGGGCAGAATGTTGCTAAGTAGCAATGTCATCTATATCTGTGTAAGAGTGGTCATGTTGGTGCGCATGATCCGCACTCGTCTCTTTGCAGTGGCACGGGTGAAATCTTGCCCCGGTATGCATAGTAGCTGTGTGATAGCCTCCCTTTCTGGTTGTGCTTGCACAGTTGGCCCTCCTCCAATATCAGGGGGTGACCTAGGAACCGTTAAAAGGAAACTACTGGCCCCTTAACCGGGAGTGAAAGTCTCGGTTAAGCATTTAAGGGTAGAGGACCTTAAATCCTCTTAAGGTGTGGATGTGGAGCACACTGAAAATGAGGACACGTAGCCCTCTAAAGGTGAGGGCGTGCAGCCCTCTCAAGGCGAGGATGTGTAGTCGTTTGGAGGTGAGGGCGTGCAGCCCTCTGTTGGCGAGGATGTGTAGTCCTCTTCAAGGTGAGGGAATGCAGCCCTTTGTTGGCGAGGACGTGTAGTCCTCTCAAGGTGAGGGCGTGCAACCCTCTGTTGGCGAGGACGTGTATTCCTCTAAAGGTGAGGGCGTGTAGCCCTACGAAGGTGAGGACATGCAGTCCTCTGATGGCGAGGGCGTGTAGCCCTCTTAAGGTGAGGGTACTAGTACCCAAGGTGAGGACGTGTAGCCCACTCAAGGCGAGGACATGTAGTCCTCTGGAGGTGAGGGCGTGCAGCCCTCCGATGGTGAGGACGTGTAGTCCTCTCAAGGCGAGGACGTGTAGTCCTCTCAACAGTGAGGGTAACTAGTACCCAAGGGTCCACCCTTATGAGAAAGCAAGAGATCGACTCATCGAGAGAGCCGGTCATCCCAAATTCAAAAGATTTGGACATTTAGATGTATGGAATCTATGTAGTCAACATGATTTTTAGGGATGCAGATGCATGCAACCTTTGTTGTGAAATTTGGTAAATGCGGACTTTATATGAAATAATGCAATGAAATGGAAAGTTTGTACAATGTTCATGTCATTCTTTCCTTGTTTTGTGATTTTCATTTTGATTTAATTTTTTTGGAAAACACAGATTGACTGTCCTTTTGAAAGAGGTGATAATTCATGCAACCTTATCCTATCTTTTGCAAATCTCTCCGGGAACCCCCTCAAATTGTATGTTCTGTTTGATTTAGTCACTTGACCATTTTGGAGTGATGGCAATAGAGCTGTTTGTCGTTTAATCAATCTATTGAAATCCTAGGGTTTATCCCCCCTTTTTTTTGTTGAAAACATCGATGGGTGAGAACTTTTGATCGGCCCCTATGCTCACTTGAGGCTCATGCACGGTGCCCCTCATTGCCCCAGTGTAAGGCTTTGAGGTACCAATCGTTGTCTTTCGTCATGACCTTGTAGGTGGGAACCTATTGGGTGAGAACTTCTAATCTGCCCCTAGGTTCACTTGAGGCTCATGCACGATGCCCCTCATTGCCCCAGTGTAAGGCTTTGAGGTACCAATCGTTGTCTTGTTTTCATAGCCTCGTAGTGAGGAAGAATGAAAGAAGCAGTTGATTCTTGCAAAAAGAATTTTCCAAGGACGAGAAATAGTTGAAGGATTTTTTGATGGATTAAGTCAAATGACTCCTATGTAGAAGCAAGATGTTTTGATGTTTTGATGATGCCAAAGGATCAAGTGCTTCCAAGTTTTATTCAAGGCAAGAATCCAAGAATCCAAGAAAATCAAGATATATGATCAAGTTGATCTCTAGAATCTTAGGGAGAAGTTTCCAAATTAAAAAAACAAAAGGTTTGACCAAAGAATTCTATCATTTCAAATTGAGATTTGCTCTCTGGTAATCGATTACCAGCAGCTGAAAATGTTTATATTCAAATTTTTAAAACCTGTAATCGTTTACACAAGTCTTGTAATTGATTACCAGAGGGGATTTTTGGAAAATAATTTCCAAGAGTCACATCTATTCAAATGGTTTATGAATGGGCATCAAAGGTGGCTTGGAAGCACGAATTTAAAGACAGTTTTCATTGCCCACAAAGTTTATCCTCTCAAAAGATTAAGAGTTTTTCTGAACTGAACTGTCTTATCCTCTCAAAAAGATTCCTTGGTCAACCACTTGCATATTCAATAAGGAATTTTGATTGGTCTTCATTGTACAATCTATCCCTTTTAAGAGAGATTTCTTCTTCTCTTCTTCTTACTTCTGAAAAGGGATTAAGAGACTGAGAGTCTCTTATTGTAGAGGATTCTTGAACACAAGGGAAGGGTTGTCCCTGTGTGGTTCAGACTTTGTAAAAGGAGTTTTACAAAGAGAATGGAAAATCTCAAGTGGGTTTCTTGAGGACTGGATGTAGGTGCGGGAAGTGGCCGAACCAGTATAAATCAAGTTTGCATTCCTCTCTTCCTTTAAACTTCTTTTATTTATTGCTATTTATCTTTTGCTTTAAAGAAGTTTATTTTGAATTGTCTTTTGAGTAATTCATGTTAAGGGTGCATTGTTAATCCAAAAAGAAAGAGTGATAGTTCAATTGGGGAATAGTCTTTGCATCTTAATTCAACCCCCCTTTTTCTTAAGGTAACTGAGGCCATTTGTCCAACATCTTATTCTTGATAACTCACTTCTTTCTAAAAAGACAAAATTTCTGGAATGATAAAATGAAGTCACATGAACGTCTATATTTTTACTTGAAAACACAGTCAATCAAATGCCTTTTTATTTTTTTTTTATTTTGAAACTTATTTTTTTATTTTGAAACTTATTTGTTTTGAACTTTACTCGTTGTTTTACGGCACCCCCACCAACGTGCAAGACGAGTAATCTCTGATTGAACAGTCTTGGAAGTCAACACTCAGGAGCGCAGGTCGCTTGAGCAAATAGACCAATGGCTTGCACCCACATTCCGGTGAAAGTTGAATAAGCAAACATGCGTTTGTGAGAGGATGAGGGACAAGGATGTCCATTTTATCCATATCATTTAGCATTGTAACTGTGGTTTATAATAATGGCATAAACTTGAAAATCCTGATGAGTCATAACAACAGCTTCCAGAATTGCCCCATGTATGGTGTTGCTTGTCAATGTTAGGATTCAACAAGCGATTCTCCTCAAATTTCAGCCAGCCCGTATCAATTAGACCTTGCACCTTACGCTTCAGAGCCCTACAATGCTCAATGGAACGCCCCGGGGCTTCTCCGTGACAAGCACACGTTGCGTTCGAGTCGTATTCTCGGAGAAATGGAGGTTGATGAACCTTGGCTAGGGTTATGGCTACCATTGAATTATCAAGTAGATATGGGATCAAGTTTAGCATATGACAACGGAATTTGGGGTGAACCCTACAGGCTTTTTGCTGCAAAATTCCTTTTTGTTGGTGTTTTTTTTTTTGGTTTGTGCTAAAGGTGGTCTTCGTCATTGGAAGTGCGGTAGACAGGCTTTGTGGTTGATTTAGGGATGGCCTTTGTGGTTAACTGGGTGGTGGGTAAGGAGGAGGTTTGTTATTGGCTGAGTAATGACATTGTTGGGTTGGTGGGAAACTTGGCCGTATAGGAATGGCAGTCACAGCATGGGTTTCTCCCTCTTTCTCACCCTCTTCATTTGCCCCAGTTTTCTCAGTCGTCCTAGTAGGATGATCAAATTTGCCTCTTTTCGGATCCACATCGATCCTTTCACTGGCGAAGACCAAATCCGCAAAGCTTTGAGGGTGCGTAGCCCACCATCTTTTCATAGTAGAGTATCGATAATGTGTCTACCATCACGATCATCGTCTCCCTTTCCATCATTGGGGGTACCACCTGGGCCGCCAGATCCCTCCACCTTTTGGGCGTGTTCTTTGAAAGATCCGTCCCCCTTTTTGCAAATGTTCTGTAGTTGCATCCTATCCGGAACCATATCAAAATTATACTGATACTGCCTAACAAAGGCAACCATTAGGTCCTTCCAAGAATGGACTCGGGAAGATTCCAAGTTAGTGTACCAGGTAACAGCTACCCTAGTAAGACTTTCTTGGAAGGAATGTATTAGCAATTCCTCATCTTTTGCGTATTCCCCCATCTTCTGACAATACATCTTTAGATGGTTCTTGGGACAAGTAGTCCCCTTGTACTTGTCAAGGTCCAGCACCTTGAACTTGGGAGGGGTGATGATATTGGGTTCTAGGAACAACTCTTTTAGGTTAGCAAAGGCATAATCTTCACCTCCTTCAATGGCCCTGAGCCTTTCCTCTAGATGATCCAACTTTCCCATTTCTGCCATAGCATGAGGGTTTTTACTTGTCGTGGAATGCAAGAGGTGTAGTTGTGGGTGATACTGAGGGCCTTCCAAAGGGTTTTGTAGGGGTATACCACCAACTGCTTGCCCTTCCGTGGCATATCCGAGGCAAGGCTCGAAGTCAGCTAGATTGTGGTGGGGAATTTCATGTGTCCCCCCCACGGTTTAAGAGACATGTGCATGATCAGTTTGGGGTTGTTGGCTCTCAATGGGTATAGGAGTGGAGTTATTGACATTCTTATTGGGAGTGTACGCCACTTTGGGTGGCGTATAGTTGAGAGGCAAGCCATATGGCGGGAAGGCGTGCTCGTTTTGAATTTGTACATTATGGGGGCTGCCCGTACTTCCCAAATCTTTGCCTACCATATCTGAGGTTGGATGATTCATTTGGTTGATGCCGGATGGGGACATCAGGTTCACCTTAGCAACAACGCTGGTAGCGGCAATTGCAACCGCATTGGCTTCCATTATCTTCTTCACGCTCATCATGGCCTCCATCATTGTGGCCATTTTCTCTTTAATGGCCTCCATGTCGACCTTCATCTTCTCCTGTATCTCCTCTACTTCACCCATTACTCTAGCTCTAGCACAAGTTCGGTGAGGACGCCGTAAAGCATGTTTTTTTTTTATAACAATGATTAAGTTCATTTTATTTTATTTTATTTTATTTTTCAAGGAAAGAATGCAATGAGCAATGCAACCAATGAAAAGCATGGATGTATGCGAATGATGTACAGTTGAAGATTGCGAATTTTTACGCAGGATATGGGGTTGAATCAATTTAGATTTTCAACATGGTCCATGACATCTTTGTCAAGGTGAAACTGGAAGTAACAAGGACATCAACAATCCTAAATATGTTTGGCAGTAGACGAAGCAGTGATGTGACTCGATTCATCTTTTGCCCTAATTTTGCAAGACGGTTACTTCCATATTTCAACTTGACTTGATGAACCTTTTTATAAAAGCATGAGCTTGGTTCAACCCTATAATCCAAGGAATGGCAATTCTGATCGCCAATACTTCAACAACATCTCATAGGGATGAATGACTCGGGCATACTTTAAGCTATGCATGGAAAATGTAATTATGAAATTGAGATGCCCGAAGAAACACCATTTCCTAGTTAACCATGCATTAGGTACCATGTTCAATTATTTTGTTTTGTTGTTGTGTGTTTTTTTTTTTTTTTAGAAATGGGTTTATGATCCCAACATGGTTGGCTCATGGTGCCTACACATGCAACTAAGAATGTAGTGTGAAGTTTCACACTTCCCCTTTTTTGTTTTTGTAGAGGAAAACACAAGGATGAGCAAACATGAAAACAAATGGTATGCAATTTTGCAGATCAAAAAGTTTGTTGAACGCATATGCATGATGATGCCATGACTCATGCAAAATGTGAGGCTGGAATATGATAACGGACAAATGCAGGAACGATATGTTCATTATGATGTTATGAAGAGATGCTTATGCGATGCATGATATGAATGCATTTTATGGACATGAGAGCCCGGAAAATTATCTCTTCTTACTTGCGCATTTGGGGGCGCAGTGCCCCATGTGTACAATTAAGAAGGTGATATGGACCTTCCGGCTTCCCGTGACAAAGGACGAGACCAACATACAATGCATGCTAGAGATAAAATGTGGGAGTGACTTGATTCGCACTGATTTTTGGAGTAAAAACGTGGGATAAACTCATTTTTTTCAAAAAGTTATAACTAGTCAAGATCTGAGCGACAATACAAACTTCCTAGCGGTTTCTAATCATATGGTCCATTAAGTCTATCATATGCTGACAATAGCTGAGAAGTCCGTGGATCTCCTCGGGGGTGGAGTAGGTGTCCGCCACTGCTTTGGCCTTGGCTAGCAATGGGGGAAGTTCTTGACTCCTGTTCAAAGTAAGAGCAAATCGGTCAGTCCACATTGTTGCCTCTTGGTGCAATGATTCAATTACCCTTTCCCTTGCTTCCCTTTCTGCTGATATCTTGGCGTACTCATCCTCTAGCCTTTGCTCGTGAGTCGCCGCTAGATTTAGCTTCTCTTTGCACTTATCGATGATGGCCCACATATTCCCTTCAGTCTCGCTTAACTGTTGGGACAAATTTCTTTTCGACCTAAGGAAAACCTTTAGCTCGTCCTTCAAGATCATGCCTTTGACCCGTGATGATTCCTTTCACCTCTTCGGAATTGCTGCCCTATAAAGCCCCTCAAAACTTTGCTTTGGTCGTGTTCTTCCTTTCGGGCCTTCTTGGTTTCTCATTCCAAGGCTTCATCGGTGGCCATATTGACATCCCTTAGTTCATCATACTCTTTTCAGACTTTGATGGCTATGGACTTGAACTTCTCTTCGACTACCCAGGCTCTTTCAAGCTCTGCCTTTAGGGCTTGTACCTCATCACTTTCTTCCAAAGCTTTAACCTCATCGTCTCTCACAGTCTTTAGATTTGGGAGCCAATCCAGTCCTTGTGTTCGGACTCTCAGCCACTTATGATAGCCGCCGATGATCCCATTACTGCTTCCCCTAAGCTCTCTGTCCTTTCTTCACGCTGCATCCCATGCCTTGCGAACTCCTTGGAGTACCCTCGCGTTGTGGTCACTGAAACCTCGTGCGATGAAAGGCGTGATGCTTTCGTCTGATGGCGTTCCTCTCATGGGACATCCTTCGAATGAAGATAGAATCCTAATTCTTCCTACCTTCTAGCGAGGGAACCATTTAACAGACGCCCCTCCATGCTAGCCAAGAGTTGGTGCACAACAAACAATTCTTGCGCCGCTCTTTTCACATCCCCGGTCGAACGTGTCATACATGGCCAAAATGGCGACGACCGGGCTTTCCTTGCCATGATGAAAGGCGAGGAAAGCGTCAATCGCTGCTAGGTCCACTAACCCTTCCATATTCGGAAAGAGGACAACTCCAAAGATCAAAAGCGCCAAGATGTCAATAAAAGAAAGCCCATTCGCCTTGATTTGCCAAGGCCTAGGCCCTTTCCTCCAAACACTTCCTTGGTACTCCGACTACCCCATTCCTGTTTTGCTTTACACGGTCCAACTCTTGTGCTAAGATTTTCACCACCTTGGCAACTCTTGTCGTGGAGGGATAGAACCCAGAGAAAAGATATGGCTTCCTTCCTCCCAGTGGGCATCCCAGGATTTCTTCAAACTCTTTCACAGTCGGCACTAGCTAGAAGTCCTCAAATGTGAAGCACCTTAGGGGCTGGTCATAATACTGGGAAAGGGATGCAATCGGTTCCATGGAGACTTCTACCCTAGCTAGGTCCCAAATCTTACCATAGGCTTTGCGAAAGGCTTGCCGTTGAAGTTGACCCATTAATTGCCCCAACTCTCCTAAACTAGTGACCTCTAAGCTCTTGATTTTGACTTGATAGAACCTCTTTTTAAGCGAAGGCTTTTGACTTGATCCCATGTTTTACTAAAGTGAAATAAAATCTAGTGCGAATCAAAACTCTGACATCTATCATGGGTGGAATGGATGAATGCATGAAGAAATGCATATGACACAGATGCAATTTACGAATACGGGAGCCCGAGAAACTGTCTCCTTCTTAGATACAACGTCTAGGGGTAGCAAAGTGCCCCAACGTATGTATTTAAAACGGTGACATGGACCCTTCGTTGGTTTGTTTACAGAGGGGATCAAGACAGAACCCATGTGCGATGCATATGCGAAAGGCGCAACACGGGAATGTACATAGTATGACAATACTCACTGAATATAAGTAAAAGGGTATATGACACTTATGCATGGCAGTGTGAAAAATGGCACGCAGCGTGTTTGCTCCGTGCCCCTATTTAAGGGACCTATAAGGGAGAGAGCTAACTAGGCTTTTAGTAATAACCCCCAAGGTAGTCATATCTCTTTTGATAGTTTCTAGAGGTATCATTCTCTTCGAAAAACATATTGCAGCAGTAGGGACTACTAGCAACAATAAGTTTTCAAAGAAAAAGCTCTAGATGAGGGTTCACTGTAATCAAGCAAGTCGGAGACCTAGCATGACCACAGATTCACCTCCGCTCCTTATGTTCCCATGAACCCGGGTATAGGGCCCTTTTTCACTCACAGTGTGTGCAAATAGTGTTGGTGTTTGTGTGCATCAAATGAATAAATATTTACCCCATGCATACATTTTAAAACGCACTAAAAGCAACAAAGAGTTTATATACATAAGAACATAATGAAGGAAAACCAACAAAGGGATAAGTCACGGTAAAACATTGCACAAGATTAAATGGCCTAACTCTCTAAAAACAGTCCCCAGTGGAGTCGCCAACTGTCGCAACCTACCCTTCGGCGGGAGGGCGACGCGTGACTCGCGGGATGCGGGTTCCACGAAAGGAATACACGCGGAGTCGCCACCAACGTTTATTTGAGGAAAACGTCGGAAAAACCAGAAAAGACGCGATCTACGAACTTTTAAGTGAAAGGTTCGGGAGTTGTATTTACGCGCGGGGAAGGTATTAGCACCCCACACGTCCGTCACAAGGGACGATAGCCTTTAATCGAATGTGCAAACATGACTTTGATTTTTACGTTTCCTTTTATGTCCTTATATCCTTTATACCCTTTTTATATTTTTTCTCTTTTTGTGGTCGACAAGGGTGTTTCCCTTTGCTCCTACGTATTCCTCAATTGGGATGAGAAAATCAGACCTACGTAGTTCTTTCGGAACAAAGTGTTTGGTTTAAGTTTGTTTTTTGTCTTTTTTGCAAAATATGTTTTTATTGAACAAAAGGTCATTTAAGGTGTTGGACCATTAAACAGTCTTTTGATTTTGAAAGGAGAGAAACGTTAAGGCATTGGACCATTAACGATCTCTTGTTT